>NC_135860.1:27614336-27824712 GCF_031162955.1 Sander vitreus | reverse complement strand
CACACACACACACACACACACACACACACACACACACACACACACACACACACACACGGAGGACAGTGCAGGTCTGTACTGCCTCGCTGGGGTCTGTCTTTATTCTCAGAGTCTGACTCCACTGCAGCTCCTCATCACACCCTGAAAACGAGATTTTCAGCTCAGGTTCAATGCAGCTGGTATTCCCAGGGAGGGCTGAACAATTAAGACTTTAGACTTTAATGTCTCCAAGGGGAAATTCTTTGTCACAAACCGTACGTTATGGACACAGCACGCTTACAGAAAAACAAAAGAATTCCAAATGACCTAGCATATTTCGTTGAACACTGAGGTCCTGTGCTGATATTAGTCTCGTGCGAATCAACATGTCTGTGATTTGGCGGGGTCCTTTATCATTTTTTAAAGGTTTTTGTTTCCTATGCGCCTTTTTTATCCCTCTCGTGAAGACGGATATGGGCCTCCGTCCCCAAGATGGCCGGACGATTAATTGGCCGATTTTTGGCATTTTTTTAACATAATCGGCATCGGCCGATATCCCAGTATATCAAGCCGATTAATAGGCAGGCGCATCTGCGGGCAGCCTAGTGTTAAAAACATGAATAGGCGACATTTCTTACAGCGCACCCAGACCAGCTGCCTCCAGCCCCTCCCCTCGTGAAGTCTTTCCGTGTGTCTCGCACAGTCACTTCAGGCTCAGACGCTACCGTTAGCAGTAGCATGCTGCTGGTGTTCTTGCCTTGGGATTAACTGTACTAATGAAACCGTACAAAACACCGCGGCCACACCGCTGTGGAAGCTCCCCGAATGTCATTTATCAGAGTCTGGTTGTTACCCCTGTCCGTGGCAGTCTCATCCACTCCTATAACAGAGCTAACTGGAGCTAACCGCTAACGGAGCTAACCGCTAACGGAGCTAATGGTTGCTAACAGAGCCTTCAGTTCTCCGTGCCTGTATCCATTCACTGCATCTATGGACTCGAGCACAAATAAAACCCTTCATTTTATTAAATTGGCTGGACGAGTTTTAAATTCCAACCAAGAGTTGTTTGAATGACAGAAATCTGCTCAGATGAGATGCAACAGGACATGTAGCCTAACAGTAGGATCCCCAAAACACAGATACAACACTTCAACAAATGAACAATGATCTAACAAACAAGGTGAACAAGAACTGACTTTAGAGAGCCCTGGTCTGACGTGATTCAACAGGAGTTAGGAGGAAATAGTGTTGAGATTAATAACAACATGTCACTTTCTGTGAAGCTTGCAGATTTGTATTCTGAGAAGTTTAATAAATGCTGCTAAGTTCACTAAACTTTATTTTTTCATTGAAAAGTTTATTTGACAACGTTTATTTTCTTCTTACCTGTTTCGTTTATTTAATATATTTTTCATGAATTATTTATACAATATACAGTATGTTTTTACATTACACATTTGTAATTGAAGTATACAAGTGTAGATTGGTGAAGTGTTCAATACATGTTTTTGTTGAGAAATTCTGTGTATATTAGTGTTACATTTTATCTTTCAAATCTTTATCTTTTGTTTAAAAACAAGCACATATCGGCCAAAATACATCGGCAGCATTTATCGGCCATCGGCTGACCCTGATTTCTAAAGATCGGCATCGGCCAGAGAAAACCCATATCGGTCGACCTCTAGTGTGCGCCTCCGTTAACCTCTACCGGGCATGGCTCAAAAAGATACGGAGTGTAGTGCGGCGGCCTCGCCCCCCTGGCCGTCTTCAGCACGCCTCTGGGTACCCAATCTCGGGGTACAGATATGTCAGTAAATTCGAGTAAAAGCGAAAAAGAAAAAACATAAACAATGTCAGTAGATTTATTCTTCAGAGTTCTCTGCAAATAATATGTGAGAAAAATCTTCACAGTACACAAAACACTGGCATCCCTTCATTTTCCTGGACAGTAAATAAAAAGCAGACCAACCGGTTTGCGGTCCTCCAAAACCTTGTATACCCTGCCACCTGCTGTCTGTGGCCAATCAGGGAGGATCTCTGGAATTAGTGCCACTTTGACCCAGGTGGCATCAACCTCCCCTCATTTGGAACTAAATGGTACTCAATTTTACTTTGACGAAAATACAAGAATCAAATGTACCCACACCAGTGTTTTCAGACACCATTTGGGCTGGTGATCATACATAAGCAGCCTTTAGCAATGCTTTCACTAATCAGCAATGGGCTCACAACTAAAGCTCTCACTTTATACCACGTTTGTGCGTGGGGTTTCCCCCTTTCTGGTCTACACATCCCTGCCTCTGACATTCCCGATCAAAGAACGTTTCCTGGGTGAAAGTATTTCGTTTTTTGCCGCAAAGTGAACTCTGCTCTCTGGCTTGAAAGCGCTGTGTTTTCCATTGATGTGTTTGGCATGCCTGGCACTATGTCCATGGTATTGCAAGGGGTATTTAATTCCACTAAAACGACCAGGACATCACGGTGCCGTGTACCCAGCTCACAGTCACCGTTTCTCGGCAAACTTGAACTGTAAAGACCGCTAAACTTAACTGCCATGTGACCGGTCGTCGTAATTTTGTAGGATATCGTACGAATTGATGTCCATACGTTTTCGTACGATATAACCCATTCATGTTGAAACATAGTTTCGTACGTACTTTGTACAGTAGATTCCTTGTTTTCAAGACACCTGCTGATGATGTTGCTCTTTCAACTGAATTTGAAAACAAAAAGGTTCCTTTAACTTAGTAACTATTCAACACATTTCCAGTTGTCTTTTTTCTCCAGCTTTGTTTCTTTATTTTCCAGTGGTATAGGAGCCTGGTTTCAACCCCCACAGCGGGCTTCGTCCGTGCACTACACCTTTCACCAACACGTCATTGATGATCAATGGAGCTCTTTTCTAAACCACCTCGACACCAACTCCTTGTTTGTTTGTTTTTCTGTGTTTGGTCTTACAGTAATAGCCGGGATTCAGACTCCTTATCGCTGTGCTCGAGCACAGCAGGTTAATGTTGTTCCGCTCTGAACTCTCTCACTCACACACACACACACACACACACACACACACACACACACACACACACACACACACACATGCTTCACTGTAGACCAAAGGAATTGGTGCTGGAAACATCACAACAACAAACAACATTAGAAGAAACAGCATGACCTATCAGACTGAAGTTTAATGAATCCAGTTTACCCATATATTAAACACCTGCTTGAAAGTAAAAAAAAAAAAAAAAAAGTATATATATATATATATGTGTGTATATAGATAATTTACCCTCACCAGCTAATTATGTGTAGGTGTGTGTGTGCGCGTGCGCTACTGAACGAGTGCAGTCACTGAACCTGATTATGACAGGCGTGTGACAGGCTTCCTCCACAACCTGTGAAATCTGAATTCAGTGCTGGAAATAGTCTGAGGGGTAACCAGAGTGTCTACTCGCTCAACACACACATTTGTTCTCACGGCTATGAGCGTTTTGACGCGTAATGGTGTGAACCCCACACTCCATTCCACTGTTGGTTTTCTCCAACTCTCGCTGGCTTTCTCCTTTGCTCTTGGTTACGGAGACTTACAGTAAATGTGGTTTTGAAGGCCAATGCTTTTGGAGTGACACCGCTGAAAGCTGACTTTTTCAGAGCTTTTACGATTATTCAAAATGTGTTAAAATTTTGAAATTTCAATCAGTTTAAAAAAAACCACTACTGTGTACTCAGGGGCAAATTCACTAAGGATGGATTGCGGCCGCTGATAACAACCCCTATCCGCCCCGTCACAAGGGCCGATTCACGAAAGATATTCAAGATTCAAGATTCAAAAAGCTTTATTGTTGCCATGTTAGAAAATGTTCTTTTGATTGAAGGCAGAGTGTGTGTGATGTGTCAGTAGCATGAGTGTTGTATATGTATTGCATTGGGAATGAAGGATTTGTTTTAAAATGACTTTTTAGCCAGAGGCACTCTGAACCTTCTTCCTGATGGTAATAGCTCAAAGCTTTGGTGGAGGGGGTGGGAGGCATCCTGGATGATGAAGTTGGATTTTCTTTCCACTGCTTGTATATAAAGATCAGATGGCTGTTTTTGTGGAATGCCTATGATGCCTGGCTATCCTAGTCAGCTTTCTCTTGCATTTGTTTGGTAGGAAGCTGTACCTAGATGTGACGTTGAAAGCGATGCCAGACTCTATCAGTGACTGGTATACTCTGGATAGAATGTCCTGTCTCACTTCAAATCCTTTAAGCCTTCTGAGGAGACACATGCGCTGTTGGGCCTTTTTGTAAATTGTGTCAACATGCAGGGTGAAGGTGTGACGGTGGTCAATCAAAGTACCGAGGTACTTGAAGCTTTCAACCTGTTCCTTCCAGTCTCAATGGTGTGGATAGTGGATGAGGAGTATCAAGCAGTCGGTCACATTTCCTTGGTGATGTTAAGCTCCAGTGAGCTTCTCTTGAACCGAAGTGTCATTGTGTTGACATACTTGCCCAATCCCAATGTGAGCCCTGAGGACTAAGGACTAAAGACTCACAGACTTAATTGATCTCAGGTGCTAAGTGAGTGAGTGTGTGAGGCCACATGGGCTCAGTTAGGTAGAAATGGGATTGGGACAGCACTTCATGAGATCACGTTACCTTGACGACGTTTAATAACGTAACGTTTAATTAAGATGTTGCTGACACTTGCCGGTTTGGGAATTTTCATTTGTTGCTTTCCACACGGCCAAGGCACAGGAGACGGCTGCCTGATTCCAAATTTTTTTCAAACTCTTGTTTTACAAGCTGGACAACAGGTTGGTCTGTGTTCCGTGGTCGTGTGTCGTGCTGTTGTTTACCTTTGTAAACGGATTTCCCTATGGTCTCCGCAGTAAACGTCACAACGCTTTGAACTGTGGGTAATTCCCTTTGGTGAAGTCTGCATCAATGCAGACTCACGGAAAGGGCTTGGTAAGTGTGTACTCAAACCCTCACGCCCTTTGAAATTTGATATTGGGACAACCCTAAGCCCTTACGAATTCCACGAGAATGCGCACCAAAGTCTGTGAGTCCGGACTTTGGGATTGGGCTATTGCTTGTAAGTGGACAGAGAGTCGTCATCAGTGAGGCCACCAACCTCACTGATGCGCTCATAAGATAATATAGACTTTAATCATCCAACAGTGGGAAAGTTCACCTGTTACAGCAGCTAAAAAAAATACACACATCAGAAATAGGCCTGCACGATTCGGGGAAAATATGAATCACGATTTTTAGCTTAGAATTGATATCACGATTCTCTGCCACGATTTTTTGCTCACGAAGTGTAATGTTTATTGCACAAAGGAACCATGACAAAACAAAACAAATTGGCAGTACCAAACATAGATTGTTTTTGGCACCTACAGCACATTGCACATCACCACAAGCCTGTAAACATAGAGGCTTCAATGAATAAAGAAAATAGTACATACTGGTCATTTAAGTACAGTAGGCTACCAAACATAGTGACATATAACACATTGAACTAAATATGGCCCTGATACAGGCTCTATCTGAACTCCTTGAACATGTCTTTACATAATTAAAACATGTCAGTCAACATGCCGCAGCTACAGCTTCAGTCTCTAGAGAAATGGAGTTTGTCAATTGTCAATTTAAGTACAGTATCAAAAACAGCAGGATTTCTTAGCACAGTCTTTAACTGCTTGCCTTTCATGTCTTCAGCTGTCCTATCAAAATAAAGGCCGAAAAAAAAAAGAAAAGTGAACAGGGGTGAATCGAGATCGCGATTTTATAACGATTAATCGTGCAGGCCTAATCAGAATAAGACAAATACACGTTAAATAGACATAGGAAATATATACAAATATAGTAAGAAATAGATCAAATAGAAAAAGAGTAATACTATACTAATAGTAATTATTATTATTATAAACAGACAGGTAAAATATATGCATACAGATATACAGATGAGATAAGGTGCACATGAATAGAAATGGCATATTGCACAGTAGGAGGTGACAGAGTAATAAATAAATGTGCATAGTGCAGAATATTGTCAAGCTATATGATATTACAGCAAAAACACACCCATACAGTTTTGCAGCTGAGTGCAATTACCCATGTGGCAAAGTATAAATGTTGCCTTTGCGCTAGGGCTGCACAATCGCAGTCTATCAAAATCGCAATATGGACCAGTAGCCAATATCCAAATCGCAGGGGCGGCAAACTAGAGGTGCAACGATGAATCGATGAATCGATCAGTTGTCAACTATTAAATTAATTGGAAACTGTTTTGATAATCGATTAATCGGTTTGAGTCATTTTTTTATAAAAAAAAAAAGATTTCTCAGATTCCAGCTTGTTAAATGTGAATATGTTCTAGTTCCTTCTCTCCTCTGTGACAGTAAACTGAATATCTTTGAGTTGTGGACAAAACAAGACATTTGAGGACGTCATCTTAGGCTTTGGGAAACACTGATCCACATTTTTCACCATGTTTTGACATTTTTATAGATCAAACAACTAATCGATTAATCGAGAAACTAGGGTTAGGGTTTAAGGTTAGGGGCCTACAAATCCTATCCCACAGACTAAATTCTCGCAAAAAAATCACACTATAATCGTGTACTTTTTTTTTCATTTTAATATTTTTCAATGAAAAATGACAATAGTGATACAAAAATGATCACTCCAACCTCCAATATCGTGAATCATTTCGCAATCGAAATATCAGTCAAAATAATCACAATAAGATATTTTCCTCATGTCGTGCAGCCCTACTTTGCGCCAAGAACACAGTTGGAAGAGAGAAAAATGAAATGTTCAGCTGTTGTTGACAAGCTACAGGTCCTGACCAGCGAGCTGCAGAGACATTCCTCCAAACTTCAGGCAGGGTTTACCTGTTGTTTAGGTCCATACTGTATGTGCAACAATGCAAATCACGGAAGTGCTGGGTAAAGGTGAATATAGATTGGATGATGCGGTGATTAATAAATACTCTCAGCCAATCTCATCGCTCTGAAACAGCTGAGCCAATCACAGTGAAGTATGACAACAACAGCATGACAAAAGGAGAATCGGATTCTCCGGGATAACTCCCGTTGTTGTCTGGACTGTACAGAGCAGCAGGATGTGAACACACAGCACCACGGATCTAGACGGGGTAAACCCAGCTCGATCTGCCGGCGATTTGATTTCACCCCGCAGCTCAGGCTGGAAACCTGTACGTTTATCTGTCCTGCTTCCGTTACAAATCTGCGGGGACCAATCACAAACTGGCTTATCCACCTGGCGCGACGGCAAGCAGCTTTTTGTTTACATTTATCATGGCGGCCACCGAAGCGCAGCAAACCGTTGGTGCCGCTTTCGCTGCTACATCACCCGGATCGTTGGTCTGATTGGTTGAAGGACTATCCAATTGCGTACAGAGTCATTTGAACTGTGCCCGTTGATCACGCCTCTTGTGCAGTAGAAAATACAGAGACTCCCCAGACTAATGTTCAATCTTAAAACAAAAGACTGAGCTTGGTCTGGCGATAGCCAGACTACCACGGATCTGCTGCCACAGGAAAACTGTGTGCTTCAATTAGTTCAATGACGATGGAAATCAATGATTTTTTTCATATTTCTACTGTATTTTACGTTGTAAATCATCTTACAATGATTCACAGAGGGTTTGCTTTGTATAGGCTGTTCTCATGAACCATTCGTACCAAAAGCTACGTAAAGTAATGCACTGTGATTTGTATGTTTTCCATGTTTTCTTTGCTGTATGCACCACAGTGACTGCAGCTGTATAAGAACGCTGTGGACCTCTTATGGAGGAGGTCGGGGTTAATGGGTGGGTCATAAAACACAGCGCTTTCAAGCCGCGGAGCAGAGTTCACTTCCCAATGAAAAACAAATGGTTTTCACCCAGGAAATGCGTGTTCTTTGGAAGTGTTTTAATCTGTCGTTGCCAAATGACGCTTATGTTTTGTCAGCTAAACGAAACTAGAGATTTTTTGATTCCCGATACCCATTCCGATACCTGAATGCGTATTAGCCGATACCGAGTACCGATCTGATACCAGTGTGTCATATATATTTTATCATGATTTAACAGCTGTATACTACATCCCTGCATGGATGTGATATGATTTATATATGTGTTGTATGGCTTGGCTCAGGTTAAACCTTTTGTGAAACATGAAAAACACAAACAATGAATGCCGTGGAACTTTATTTAATTATCCAGTTTGACAGTCTGTCATAACGGAAAAAGAAGATAAACCACTTTAAAGGTGCAGTAGGTAAGACTTCTAAAATTAACGTTCTGTCATATTTGCTGAAACTGACCCTATGTTCCAGTAGAACTACATGAAGCAGGTCATTAAAAGAAAAAAAGATCCGGCTCCTCTGGCACCACCTACAGCCTGTAGTGAGATTTGCAAAAATCCACCACTCCCTGTTCAGATGCACCAATCAGGGCCAGGGGGGGTGTCTAACTGCGTGTCAATCACTGCTCATGCACACGCATTCATTCTCCCTTGTGGGGGGAGGGGCTTAGGAGACCATTTTGGGCTTTAGCGGAAGGGGGGGGGGGGGCTGAGAAGTTGTCGATGTTCAAATTTTCTGGATCTTCGCAATCCTACCTGCAGCACCTTTAAAGTAGATTTTCTTCAGGGCTAAATTACGTGATATCAAATTGGTGCGTAGACTCCAGCACTTTCCAATACCGATACCAGCATTTTAAGCGGTATTGGAGGCTTTTCCGATACTGGTATCTGTATCGGAACATCTCTAAATGTAACTGTAATGTCCGCCGAAACGACCGGCAGCTTGCGCTGCCCTGTATCGGGTACACTCAACTACCAACTGCCGCTGATTCGGCAACCTCTCACGGAGCTCTGTAGGGTGCCTATTTTCATAAGATATCATACGTATCTGTGTGCATACATTGTAGCTTGTTCATGACAATGTGTTGCTTTGTAATGCTTTTCAAGAATAAAACATGAAACGCTGACTTGATGAATGATGTGGAATAGATTAATCAACACAGTTTCAGCACAACAGTACCTAACAACTAAAACAAAATACAATATGAAATGAACCGACTAATGATCATGAAATTACAAAAAAACCCTATAAAGGCATTAGTTCGATAGACAGCAGCAACGTAGAGCTGGGTGTGGAGGTGTTGAGCCGTTGTCGGGTGCGAGTCTTTATCAGACTGGAAGCTCATGTGTGCATGATGTGTCGCCACATCATCGTCTAAGGTCGTTCTCACGAATGGCATTTAATTTATAATGAGTCATTGCTGCCCTTTGTATGTGTGCATGCGTGTCTGTTATGCAGACCTACAAACAGCATTGCTTTTGGAAATATGTATATGGACTCGCACATACACTTTGTTTATGATGTGTGTGTGTGTGTGTGAGTGTGTGTGTGTGTGTGTGTGTGTGTGTGTGCGTGCATGTGTGTGTCATTGTGCATATGTTTGCATTGGGAGGTGATTAATGATATGCATTTGGCACAAACAGACTCATCATGTAATTCTAATCCCAAACATTGTTAATGACGGTGTAATGGACAGAATCGTTTCCATGCTGCTCCTCCACTCGACAGCACTTAACCTGCAGCTGATCAGGAATCTGCTGTGTTGATGTGAAAGAGACACATTAGCTATGACAGCATACGAGGTGGTTGTAAAACTGAATGGCTTTTTCAGTTGAATTCGAAAAGCTGAATAGAAAAAGCTATTGTTGCTTGAAGGTCCCATATCATGCTCATTTTCAGGTTCATACTTGTATTTTTTGTTTCTACTAGAACATGTTTACATGCTTTAATGTCGAACATTTTTCATACTTTCTGTCTGAATATAGCTGTATTTACCCTCTGTCTGAAATGCTCCATTTCAGCGCCTGTCTGCTCTGATTGGTCAGCGTTTCTGGGTCTTCCGCATCTGCGCTCTCTGAGTCTCTGCACTGTCATTGCAGTCGGGGAATGACTGTAACAGTACTGTAGCGGCACTTTCTCCCTATATATAGTAAAGTTGTGAAATCACAACCGTACCGAAGTACTGACGGCTCATTTAAAGGCACACATACTTTCACAGTATTTATATAGCACCTCAACCTTCTCTACACAAAAGACATGAGAATCTTACATTTTACTAGATAGGTTCTTTACATGGTTTAATTAGCATAGAATAGATTTCAGCCGAAGAAATGTTTTTTTTTCATAAAAAAATTAATAAATTTGAAAACAGGCAGTCAGAGCTCCGTTCTTCCATAGATAATTTAAGGTGATTGCCCATCGGACAATTTCCAACAATTTCATGGCCATGAAATTCTCCTGATTTAATCATCAGTACAAACAATGAGCAACTGTATAAAAAAAACTATAGAATAAATTCTTAAATAGAAGAATAGGTACACAACTCAAGTTTGGATTATAAATCAAGTTATGGATCAACTGATTACATTAACAAAGAGTTCTGTATTTGCCAGATAAACAGTTGGACTATTTATAACTAACGTCGATGATGTGCAGATGGGTGACAAATAAAAAATAAATAAAAAGTAAGGTGTCTGAGTAAAGTGTTGGGCCTTGGCATAGATTCTCATGTGCTAATCAGATTGACTTGACATTTTACTCGATTATTCCGTCTGACATTGTGTTCATTTAAGGCAATTGAATTTAAACCCCTCCCCTCCTGCTTGTAATGTTGGTTTTGTCCGGACCAATCAATAGTGGGTGACATATTCATTCCACCTATGTCGTTTTCAGTCGATACCAAAGCTGCAGTAGTGGTTGCTCGGAGCAGTGGATGTAAAGTTTTTCCCAATCAAAGAAAAATGCAGATTTAAAAGTGGGCGACTAAGTGGGCCTAAGTAAAATTGAACGTATTTTTAAGACGTTTTTTTAAGCTAGTTACAGTGGGGCGACTTAGATGTGGAATTTTGGATAGTCATCATGGAAACAGTAAGTACGCTTACATGCACACAAATATTTCACTATTATGCCGAATATGACAATATTCCGAATTTGATACAGGTCATGTAAACATTTCGATATTCCGAATGAGGAATTTTTCCGACTATAGCATTTTACGATTAAGACGTGGAACATTCCGGTATTATTCTGGTTTTAGAAGCATTCTTTGGACATGTATACAGCGCATTTGGAATATCAATCAGGGTTTTTAACGCAGTTTACACCCAGTTTACGGCCTCTTGCCTGTTTACGGCTTACGGTCCACTCTTTGGGTTGTCATGGTTGCTGTACACAAACCAACCAGCCGACAGTTTCCAAGGCTGCAGACCCTACAAGAAGGAGAAACACACCTACCTTTAAACATTATCAAAGACCTGGATATCAACAGGTTTTCGGATATGCACAAGCCAAACTTTTCAAGAAGTTGGTTGAAGGAATGAAATAGGGATGCTGTGTTTACACGGTCCAACAAGTTAAAAAATGCACCGCTACGTGTAAACCGGAATAATAGAGGAATATTCACTTTCATTTCAAAGAACGTTAATCTCGCGATACAAAAATGAACGCCGTTAAAATGGGTTTGCGTTAACGCCGTTAATAACGCGTTTAACTGACAGCACTAGTATGTATATTTACACGTACATTTAATATTGTATGTGGCGTTTTCTTTTGCGGGGTGCAAATGTTATGCAAATGCACCAAAGCAAGTTACTTCCCGAGACTATTTTGCAGAGCCACTGTTGCTGCGTCCGGAGCTTAGCGCCGCCCAAGACAATTGTGATTGGTTTAAAGAAAAGTAAACAACCCTGCTTTTTTTCCTACCCAGGAGTGTCTGCTCCTGTTGCCAGACCTTCCACTGCAGCTCTGTGGAGACAGGTCTGGCAACGCGAGACTAGTGTTTAGATGATGGTAATGGAGAACACTGTCCGTCACATCCCTCTAAAATCCCTCATAGGTGGGTGGGTGGTTGAAATCTGGTGACTAGGCGGACAACAGCATATGATTTCATTTTTATACTCATCAAACCATCTGTGAACCCTGTGACCTGTATGGGAACATCTGCATTCATTGTGTCTCTCCACTCATTTATTCAGGTTCTGCCATTAATCTGCCACCTGTATGTATCCCCATACAGTTGTATGGAACATATTTTTATAGAGGTTTATAATTAAGACTAATACATCCTTGAGTGAAGTGGCATGAGAACTGGTACTGAATGTAAATTGCGGGCTGTGGCAGGCTTAATATAATGGACTGCGGGAGCAGGCTGGTTTGAAAAACAGATCCGTGCAGAGCTCCAATACAAATCCATCTTAACAAATTCTTCGAATGCCATTTCAGCCTCCCTTGTGCACATTTTTAACATACGAATGCAGAATAAGTCTTTATTCCATCTGATGCAAAGACATTGGATTCACATTTTGTAGACTTTGAAAAGGTTTGCGTGAATTGTATTTTACAGTTGGTTGGAACAGAGCTGAAATGACATTTGAAAGCAGCCAGTTGTATATGATGTCCTCTTTCAGTGTTAATCCCCTTCCCTTTGTGCAAACACATAGCTTTTTTTCTGATTAGCTCATTTTCATCTGAATGTGATCTGGCATGATTTGATTAGCTATCCAGAGCAATTGCCTTTCATATTAATGCGATTATGTCTTAGAACACAGCGGCCATTATACAGAGACTTATGGCGCTCGTGGAAAAAAAGGACCATCACATCCAAGGCCATCAGTAACATCCCTACTGAGACATATGGGTATTAGGAGGGAGAGATAACACACACACACACACACACACACACACACACACACACACACACACACATGAATCATGACTCTAATCTTGCTTTGCTATTTCTTCTGGCTGTGGGCAGAGCACCGCTGCTACTCCAGCCACGAGTGTTAGAAGTGAGAACCCAACAGGCCGAGGATATGTTTGTGATTATCAGCCCATTAATGTGTTTGTAAAAGCACTTGTGCTGTGTGCTCCATATGTGGCCAGTCTGTAATCTGAAGTTACACATATCACAATTTCTCATCTCGGTGAAATCCAATTAAGGCTGTATTTAACTCTGGATCCACTCCAATACAGCCGTCGCCTGTTGTGTATGGAATAATTGCTTTCTGTGTGTCTTTCTTTTTTCATTTCACACTAAGGGACAGAGCTGCGCTCAGCTCTTATAGTAGACACAGTCTGTACTGTAAACCTAATAATAGACATGTTCAATTACACTCATGGTGCTTTAGTGCAAGTGAACAATGCTGACATCCGTTTGCTGTTTGCACCGTGCACGATTGGGCTTTGAATTACAGCTGCCCGGCATGGCGAGGACAGTGTCAGTCTGCCAGTTACTCTGGCTGTTCAACACTTTAGTCTGGCGTAGGGCTCACAATATATCCTTTACCCCCACAAAAGAAATACCTCTCAAATCATACTTACTTTAAATGCAACAGAGCACCGCATTCACTTCCATGTTGTGCCACACTCCTGCAAATGTACAAATCTTTGCATCCAAAATAAGTAGGGCTGGACTATTGTTGGGTAGGTATTTTTGTATTCTGAGATTTGGCTATGTATATATATATTTTTTTTTCTTCAATACAGTAGAATAACAAAATCCTTTAAAATGAATGCCATTTGCTAACCCGTACCCTCAGCACAGTTTTTACTGCTGTCACATTTCTCTTCACACACAGACACACAAACACACACACGCATGCACGCACGCACACACACACACACACACACAAACACACACACACACACACACACACACACACACACACACACACACACACACACACACACAAAACAAACAATAACTTGTTTCTCTTACTACCAGTGCAGGCTGAAATTCCTTGTGGTGTATTGTCACGATTAAGGGGCTAAATGTCCACTAGTTGTCAGGCTAATTTATACACTGAGTGTTAACACTGCAGTGCTATCTGTAGGTCTATGAATGAGTACGCATTTTAATATATCCTGTACCCAATATCCTAGTCGAATATGTTCATTTAATTGTGGGAAGCCCAAATCGTGATTGCGATAAATATTTGCTTAATTGTGCAGCCCTAGCACGAAATTAACAGCAAAAATGTCTTTTTTTTTCTATTTTGTTTCTTAATTGGCATCGTCCCAGCTTCATAATCCAACACTAGCTTTGTCCTGAAAGAAGGGTGTAAAAAGGGCACAGCAGACAGCGCCTTAAAACCAAAAAAACTTAATTCATGAGTAGCCAATCAGGAGCCCACAACAGGTATGCTGTCTCTGTGCATATTCCTCGCACTATTAACCATTGTAGCTTATTGTTAGAGAAGCAGAGACTTCTGTTTGCTTTTCTGATTTAGTTGAGTAAATATAACAGTTTTCTGTAGTTGGAGTCAAAGCGTTGTGCACCAAGCTAGAGAACAACATTGTTCGTGTGTAAGCTGTGTAAGTCCTCAGTGCCTATAGCCTGTCCCATGAAAAAAAAAATCACCAGCTGCCACTGATTTACAGAAATGTGTATAATGCATCTACGGTACAGTATATTAATAAAACAAAAACATATATCAGACTCAAGATGGTTCCCATTGGAATAACTGCTCACCTAGCCATACACCAAAACATTTCTCTGGACTGCTTTCATGTTGTGCAGCTCAATGCACATCAATGGCTCTGGCCTCACCTGCTTGGTTCATAGACTTACATTATGTGTGTTTAGTGTGTAGCATTATGTGTTGCAGCTTAAAACGTCCAATTAACAGTTGTACAGATAAATCTTCATTTTATAATGACAGTCTATGAGGAAATGCTTTATATGCAACAGGGCACTTTTTTAATGTTGCTGTTGATGTTTGATGGTTAGCAGCCCCCTTTTCTTTTGATAGACATGGCCAGTCTTTGAGAGAAATGTTTTCTCATGTTGGCCTGCTGGTTCACCTTTTGCAGTTCACATAATCTTCCTCTGCATTTAGTTTCAACTTGTCTTCTTCCTTTTAATGTTTTATTGTTTGCATGTACTACACATTTGCTTTACCATACTTTGCAGTCGGTAGGAATGTGTATCGTATTAGCCTGCGTGGTATGGTACACATGCATACTTGCACAATATACAAACAATACATTGCTCTATAGTCAGGGTTGGGTACTGAAACCCGATTTCTAAACGACCAGTATCTACCAGACTGAGTGACAACCCAAATTTCGGTGCCATATTTCAGTGCGACTTTAATGCCTGCGCTGCCCTCTGGTGCGTTACATGCAACAGAAGCATCACTGCATGTGACGCTAGTTAACATTACACTCAGCAGCAGGAAACGTTAGCCTGCCGTTAGCTAGTAGCTGGCATATTATGAAAGAATCACTGTTGCTGGGATTTGGGGTGTTATTTTGTGTCTCTGGTGCTTCCACACACATACAAACTTGGAAAAAAACCCATCCATGCTGTTTTGAGAGATACAGGTTTCTGAATGTATCCTGCCTTCAGTCTCCAGGTGAGCTGTTCAAAATCTGCACGGCTTTTTACGTCACTAGCCGAAACGAGGTTGCTAACCGTTAACATGCTAGCGCTAGCATGCTAGCTCGTTCTGAATGGCAAAACACTGCTACAACACACTATAGTTCACCATAATCTACAAAAGAACTACTTACATGTCCCTGTTCTGCAGATATTCCACGCAAAGTTGGAAGTGTGCCTTCGTTTAGAAGAAGTCTCCCGGCTAATCCGGCCTTGTACTACTGAAGTTGTAGAAACAAACAGCTAGCTAGATGATGTGATCTTACCTAGCTACTGCGCATGTGCGACTGCCAATAAAGATGTTCCAGCAGTGAGAGGTCTCTCTGTAGCTGCAACAGAGACCTGAACACAGGGTGAAAAGAGGAGCTGCAGCAATGTGCAGTACAACAAAAATATGGTGTTTTTTGAAAATTAAACCATGTAAACCTATTCTGGTACAACCTCAAAATACAATTATGAACCTGAAAATGAGCATAATATGGCCACTTTAAACGATTAAAATGCTAAAAGCTAAACGGTCTAAGATGTGGCTGTATTTCGCTAAAAAAGAATTCCGACACCGAGACGTCCAACATTCTGCAGCTAAAGACACAGAGGAGACTAGCTTCACGTTGAGACACCGTGGACACTGCCTGAGAAACAACAGCGTCGGGACTTAATGGTCCATTGAATTGCACCTCGTAAGCTCATGGTGCATTCAAGTGCATCTCGAGAAACTCAAACTGTTGTTGTAAAGTACCCTTTTGCCATCTAGTGGTTCTTCTTTTTGTTATTTAACAGCAATTGATTGGTGAAAAAAGTTATATTTTAAAGAAAATCATTTGACCATATGGCTTTAGCAATAAACAAGCCGTTCTTTAATGTTGCCAACTGTCGATTTTAAAGTATTTAAAGTAAATTCCTCCCACACATTGCTGATTTCTGTATTCACACACATCTGTTATGCTTATGGGCTCTACTGCCCCTGCTATAAGACTGAGGAGAGATTCATGGGAACCAAAGTATTCTTTGGCATAAAACAGAATGTATTTTGAATTGTGCATGGTTTTGTTTTTTGTTTTTTATTACAGTGTTCATTACTTTACTCAGAGTGAGTTAAGTTCTCATCAATTAAGCATTCCGCACTTTCACTGTAAGACTTCCAATTGAGCTCTGTGGGATGTGTAATGAATCTTGTACCCAAATAATGATAAGCAGGTTTGTGTGTGTGTGTGTGTGTGTGTGTGTGTGTGTGTGTGTGTGTGTCTTCCCTCTGCTTATTAGAAAGGCTTTGACATTCACCACAGCGAACATATTCGTCAGCAGAGACAGATGATTATCTGTTTAATTTTGGAGCCTTGCAAGATGTTGCAGGTTTTGTTGTTGTAGCCGTCAGGGTGCAGCTGTATAGAAACAGCAGCAGTTTGTTGAGAAAAGACGCTGCCGTGTTTCCTACAGCTTCTTTCTCCATAAACCCTCCTAGCTCAGGTCAATCCAGGATTCCATTTGTGTATTTTAGAAGGGGAGGGAAATGGTTGGTACTAGGTGGATTAAAGACAATTGTCACGCAAGAGGAATGTCCTATGCAGGATTTACACTGAATTCAGAGTAAGGCCTGACATTATTCCTACCAAACCCTGAGAGAATTATTCATAGAAAATAAAGTTTTTCTATTTGTGTTGTTTCTTGACCACATAAATAAACTACATTCATTCTATACTGTCAATGTGGCACCTGTGTTATACTGAACACATTCATACATTTTCAGTGTTGTTGTTATTTTTGCTGTAATTCAGGTTTGGCATCAGAATCCATTGTTACTATTGTAAATTCACGTGGAGTACTGCTACTATCCATCATGAAAGAGCAAACTGCAATCTTTTCAGCCACTTTTTCACTCATAGTCATTACTCAAAAGAGGTATTTAGTACACATCTAAATAGTATTGTAATGTTCGCACAAATACTTTTTTTCCTGTACGTTCCTGAATTGTCAAGTATCTGTACTTTGTTTTCTATATTTCTGGAAACTTTTACTTTTACTCCACTACATTTCCCCAGAGCATCTTCGTTACTGGTTACTTGCTAAGAAATGTTTTTGAAAATTCTGTTTCTGTTTTTGTCTTTGCTAATGTCAGGCTTTGAATTTGATGTTTAAGAAGGTGTGGAAACCCTGAATATGATGCTTTACTATGAGGAAGCCACAATAACGTTCATAATCAAAGTTCTTTTTTACTTCCAATAATTAACTACATTTAATATCTGATACTTACTTTTGATACTCAGTATAGTACGTTTCAGATACCCTAAGACTTTTACTTAAGTATTATTCTCAAAGTTGACTTTAGCTTCTACCAAAGTCATTTTCTATTAACATACTTGTACTAGTAGTATTGCTTTCAAGTACTTTATACAAGACTGCATCTAAATGCTCTGAGGGCACTGTTGGAAAATAATCAAATTCTTCTGCACGGTATCTTAGCTGGTCAGCTGCCCTTGTGTTAAGTCTATCTGTTGTTGGGGCTTGGTCCCCAATCTCGAATTGTAGAGCTGTCGTCCTGGCTCCCGCTTGCCGTAGCATCTTTGTTGTACCTCGTCAATCTGTAGTTGTGATATCAGTTTGCGACTGCGATATTGGAACACTGAACAAGTACTTTGTTTCTTGGTTTGCTTAGATGTTATGTTTACGAAGTATCCATTGCTCCCACATCCTTTTCATGAAACCTCTTTCCCTGGGGTCACTTGTATAGTAGCATTCTAGTAGTTCCAAATCCTGTGCTCTAGTCCACGGTTGCCTTGTTCCACTAGCCCTTTCTCATCAGGCTGCCCTGGTTCCCTAACACAGTGGTTCCCAACCTGGGGTCACAGGGGGTGCGCAAGTCTTTATCTGGTTTGAGGTTGAGGTCAAAAAAAATATATATTTGCACATACAACAACAAATTATGATAATACACTAGAATATATAATGTATACAAAAGTCGGTATAAAAACTATATATTTTTGTTCGTAAAATTGTAGGCAGGCTACTTAGTAGGCCAAACCTCCGGAACCTCTTAAACTGTGGCCCTTGCTGTCATCAGGTCAGCTGCTAGCTACTATCATCCTCGTTTTTCCTATTTACACTAGTTGAATGAAACATGGCGGAGAAACGTAAAAGTGCTGATAACTGCTCTGTATAAAAAAAAGCTTTTCTTAGACATAAGTAGGGGGGGCGCCAAGGAAAAAAGGTTGGGAACCACGGCCCTAACACATAGTCTCGCATTGCCAGACCCTCCTCCACAGTGCTGTGGAGGAAGGTCTGGCTAGTTCACACAGCACTCCGGGATGGGATAAAAACGTTCTCTGGTTTATTGGCATTTCTTTAAACCAATCACAATCGTCCTGGGAGGCGCTAAGCACCGGACGGCGTGGGAATGTCCCACACTGGATGAGCCCTGACCGAGATTCAAACTCCAGTCTCCCGTACGAAAGTTAGTGAGCTATCCAGCAGCCTGTGGTTGTTTCATTTGATTTCTATCTTCTGAATCTAAGGTGATTATTGACTGTGGTCATATGTTCAATGTGAAGACTACTGGAAGTTATCTAATTTTGAACGAAAAGGTAATCTTACCCTCTTCCACCATTCACTCTTTTGAGCATCATATGCATGGACCAAATAGTTTTCATCATATCCAACTCCACAAACTGCTGTAACTGCCAAATTATTTTGCCTTTGAAATAATTTGATGAGGCAGAGGAGCAATTTTACATAACTTGTACTTCAGAGAAGAGGGAATCCATGTGTGTCTCGCAGCCCCATGGCTTTTTGCCTTGTAGTTTACACAGCAGAGAGTGGCAGCGGCTCCCTGTGTTACTCTGCTAATCATCCTGTAATCCCCGTGCTGCTGATGTGAGAAGTGATGCTCCGTGTGACTCTATCATTTTCTCATCAGTGCTTTCTTTGTCTCTGTCTCTATCTCTATCTACCCCTCTACATCCCTGTCTGAGGGACTGTTGCTTCTCTGTGATTGAGCCATTGTTCTGACTCACTCACAGAGCCAGCCTGTTGGCCATGTTTACATGGATTCATGCTTCAAGGCTGCTGGCTAATGCAACAACTTTGTTCTTTTAATTGCTTGCTGTTCCAGCCACAGCCTGAAAGGAATGAATAATTCCACAGCTACAGAATACTAAAATTTCCACCCAGGGTAGAACTTCCTCACTCTGAATATGAATGTGCCCAGGCATCCCGGTATATCGACCACAGCACCATATACAAATATTTTAAAATGCTACCTGTATAATCTGTATCCAATTAAATTAAGACACAATCATTCGGTCAACAAACAGGACCATCACTCAGAGAATTGGCAGCTTGCAGACTGAATGAAATAATTTGTCACCAGGGGCCTCATTTATAAACGTGGCGTATGCACAGAAGAAGACGTACGCCACTCTCTACGCAATAATTGGGATATATAAAAAGCAAACTTGACGGGAAAATTCACACTCGCACGAGTAACACAAAGCAAATTTACGCAGTCAGTGTGAACATAGTCTCTATCGTTCGCGTTCCACTTCCGGGATTGCTCCGGTGCTGCAGGAAATTCCGTCAGATGCATGTGTTTTCCGTTACCTTCCGCTCACTTTGTGTTGGAATTATAAATTCGGTGGATTTCTGAGGACTATGGTTAACTGCTCCTCAGATCTCTGCAGGGTAAGAGCTATACCTTATCAAGAGATAAGGTATAGCTAGACGTTTTTGGAGGAGGGTCTGGCAAAGCGAGACTAGTGTGAACACAACATTGAAGCTGCTTTCAATTTTAGCCACTTGGGGGCAGTGTAACCAGCTGAAACCACAACATCTGACATAATATCACCTTATACTGTTGTTATGGTGAACACCTGATCAAGCAGACTGAGCGTCCAGTATTTAGCTCTGTTTGGTCTTCAGCCAGTCCTCAGAAGAATATCTGACTCCAGCAGTGGATGTTGACTTTGTGCTGTTACATACATACATAGTTACATAGTGTACAGTGGCTTTCACTGGTGGAATGCAACTTAATACTTCAACTCAAGTACTGTACTTACAGTAAGTCAACATTTTGAGGTACTTGTAATTTACCTGAGTCTTTTCTTTTCATGCCACTTCCTACTGCTACTCCGCTACATTTCAGAGAGAAATATTGTACTTTTTACTCCACTACATTCATCTGACAGCTTTAGTTACTAGTTAGGATTTTTTTCACATGTAGTTTATAATAGGGATAGACGGATTATTGGCCCTGGCTGATTATTATTATGATGAATTAAACTACCTGACAATATAAAGGTCTACATGTACAGCTGTAATGATAAGCCGATTAAACACAGAACTGTTTGGATTGTTTCCAGTTTCTAAAATGGGAGTACTTTTACTTTTAATACTTTAAGGACATTTCCCTGGTGATACTTACATACTTTGACTTAAGTAACAGTTGTTAATATTAAATATATTTAGACTAATTGATGTTTATAGTTGAAAAATCTACTCTCTGCTTTGGACTACGGAATGGCGACACTTCCTAATTCACCTCAAACATATTTTTCAATGAATACAATATTTATATTTCAAACATGCATTTCTATACTGCAATTGGTTCTTGCAGTATGCATCGGCCGATATAGACACCAGCACAGATAGAGACCATATAGACATATAGTGGTATGGCTCTAAGCATTATTCAAAGGCCCAATTGTCCATCCCGGTCTCACGCCAGTTCGTGAAATAGTCACGTTATTTTGATTTATTGATTTGTGTACAGGTCACGATTTTCTCGTTTATTTCGTGTACAGGTCACGATTTTTGAACGTGTTCAGTACACGAATCAATAGATTCAATAACGTGACCATTTTACGAACTGCCGTGAGACTGGGCTGAATTGTCAGATTTGAGCACCTTAACATGAGCTCACTCCTCATTGGCAGGATGACTCAACTTGTCTATGTGACTCTTCAGGGGCTTTGTCAAATGTCAGAAAATAACCATAATGATGTCATCAGGGTTAACTTTGATTGGGCCGGTGACTATTACAAATATACATGTATATGTATGTTACAAATTGGTTTGTGAAGTTTTAAAGAAATGGCAGTGTATCAGTCAGGGAGAGTCTGTCCTACCTGCCCTTGTTTTATGATGAATGTTGGTTGATGAATGGATGAATGTTGTTGTTTTTAGGTTATATACCCATGTGTGCAATATAGTTAGATTCAAGCACCGCTGGAAGGGGCATCGGCAATTTTGTTGACAATGACATAATGACAATAAAAGCTTCTTGTCTAAACTAATGACATATGCTATCAGGTTGCATTTTGAAAAGTCTCAAAAATCCAATGATTTTTGTAGTGTGACCCATATTAGGGACTAAAAGTAACATGTACTAAAATTACATATATATATAAAAAAAAAGAAGGATTCATGCAGGCCATGCCAAGTTCCACCCGTGCCGAATTCTTTTGTCCACCTAGAAAAGCCTGGAATCACCATTTTCTTACAGCCTTTGGTGCCTGATAGGGATCGGGTATCATTCAAAAGATTTTCGATACCGATACAAATACTGTGACTTCGATACCGGTTCCTAAATTATACTTTTTTTTCAGCTCCTACTGCGTGAGCCCAGCCTCTGTGTAGCGTAGAGTTTTTCCTGCGTGTCTCTACGACAAGTAACGCTAAACAGCCAATCACAGACATTATTAGATCTTGCATGCTGCATGCTTATTGGCTAACTGAGATTTATTCCTAAGGGTATTGAAATTGGGTATTGAATGACGAGGCATTTTTTCGATACTCGATACTTTCGGTCGGTGCCTAAAAAGTATCAAATTTGGTACCCAGCCTTAGCACCTTCTAAGCCTTTCATGAACATACACTGTAACAGCAGACATTCAAAGAGTTGCATTGATTCATTGACAGAGAACATCATGCTGAATCTTTTGGGTCAGATTTCCATCAGCAGACTGCCACTGTGCAGCTCTGGCTCAGGTCTCTTCTTTCACTGCCATATCATATTCTCCTGTGCTGCAAAGTAGACGAAAGTGTGTTAATAGCAGCTCTCCATCTGTTAGCATCTGGAACACGATGGATCGATAGAGGACGGTGGGAGTCTGTGTGTATGTGTTACAGGGTTGGAGGTAAGGAGGTGAGGCTTGACATGAACAGGAAGCTCCAGTAGAGCGCTGTGTGTCGGTCGGATCAGACTCCCTGTCAGCAGGTTAGGGGGAGGAGGAGGAGGAGGAGGAGGTGGTGTGTGTGTGTGTGTGTGTATGTGTTTGTGTTTCTGGGGTGGGGGCTGAAGATAAATGAGGCAGGGCTGTCAATAAAGAGCAGCTCTTTATCCTCTGTTAAAGCTCTATTCATTTCATTACTGTCAGGCCTGTCTGGTAAAAAAAAAGGCCTAGGTAGTTTTCCTCGGACACTTTTTGGTACGAGGAGAAGTTAGAGAGCTGCCAGGATGAAATAGGGCGAGGCAGAGTTAGACGTGAGGCAGACTGAGATACAATGAGACAGGATCAATTGCTGTACCTGAAGAAAAGCCTTTTGATTGTAGATACAGGGCCTTTGCCAAAGCTTAGGGGTTTAACAGTTGACACCCCCTGAATTAAACCAGGGGTTTATTTTAGCCTCACAAAGGGGTGTGTTCCATTGTTGTAAGGCAACACTTTTTCTGCATTCCCCTAGAGAAGACTGCAGTGCTGGCTGGACTCTTTAGGCAGCTTAGCTACTATCAGAGGCAGACGCTTTTAGCCCCAAATATGAATTCAATAACAGACAAAAGTTTTTCTTAATTCAGAGTATTTCTGGTTTACACAGATATACACTGCTTTGTCAGATACGGGGAATATAGAAGCCTCAGCAATTAAAGCTACTCTTGGTACCTTTCATAAAAATTACCAAACATATTTCAGTGTACTGTTTAGCTGAAAGAATGAACACGTCTGGCACCGGCCGGTGGGCGGTGCTTGGTTTTGTCTTGACTGTTTTCAACATGGCGGCCGGGTCATATACTTTCTCATTTTACAGCTAAACAGTACACTAAAACATTTGATATATAAATAAATAAATATTATAAATATATAAATAGCCAATGCAGTAACAGAATCTTGATTCATATTTGATCAATGCGGCCTGGTTTGACAGTTAGATTGCTGTTCACGAGCAGCGATTGACACTGCGTTAGAGACTCTGTCGAAGTACCAGTGATCTCTTTTGAGCCACCACTGCTGCCTCCCCATCTTTCCCTCCCCAGGCCGATAGTGGGCTGATACTGAGCCAGTCGTGGGAAGCCAACCAAGCAGAGAAGATGCTGCGGTGGGTATCTCCTGCATAATCCTCCCCCGGTCTCCAGAGCAGCTAATATCCCCTCGCCGAACCAGCCTCCTCTCTGCTAGTTACGGCACTTATGTAATCCCGCTTATACTGCTCAACAGAGGGGTGTGGGCTGTTTGTTCCTTGGCTCTGATTGGTTGTTTTACTTTGGGAGCTGTGGAATCTTGAAAATGCCATTAGGAGCACCTGGAGGAGACAGAGGAACATGTTTTTTTTTTCCCACAGAGTATCCGTCTCATGTACTACTGTCAGAATATAGTGACTGTTTCAGCAAAAATGACAAAAACTTATTTCTATAAAAAGTTTTCAACTATAGCTTTAATTCAGCCGTGTCAAAGTCAAGGCCCGGGGGCCAAATTAGGCACCTCGCAGATTTTGATCCGGACTACATAGCAATTTAGGTTCACATTACATTATGGCCCAAGTTTTTTGTGGCTTTTTTAATGTTTTTTTGCTTTTTTTATAAAAAATTCCGACGTTTTTTGTCCTGTTTTCCGAAGTTTTAGTCCGATGTTTTTGACGCTTGTTTTTGAACGTTACCATTTCACAAACTGCCATGACACTGGGCTGATCTGGGGGACGCCACAACGGGGACATTAAACGCCACACGCCGGCGACAACGGGACAGACCGCCACACGCGAGACGCAATCCTTTTTTACTGACTTTGTTGGTTCTTTATGTCAACCAAACTGTAAGTGAGAAGGGTATATGAGACAGGCAATAATAGAGTAAAAGATGCTTAACTTTTTCGATGAAATAAAAGCATGTGAATAAACTAAGTCTGGTCCTTTATGTGATTGTTATTTTCCAGTGTGGCCCTTAGTGAAATTGAGTTTGACACTCCTTCTTTAATTGATGTTTCGGGCCCTTTGGGGGTGGCACAACAAGCCAGTGGTCTTTATACCTCACTGTGTAAACCTTACTGGGCTTGTTTGTAATGTATTATGTAAATTAAGATGAGGGGTGGCCTGCTTTGACCAGGCCTGTAACAATTATTACATCATTGTCTAACCACAATTTTGTTACATAATCACAGTTTCTTTGTTTAACAGCAATTAAAACAGAGCATTTTTTTTTAATAAGATGGGTCACACTTTTGTTTGCATCCATCAAACACGTTTACAATACCTGTGTGCACGCTGTAGCGTCACAGAACAGTACTATGACTAGGATTCCTACCAGAGGACGCCCCACCCACAGTTGCAAGTCAAGTCGGCTATCAAACGTTAAAAATCCACCAAAGCACTTTAGTAATGTAATGTTAGTCTGTCTTTTATGTTTAATCTACCGACCGCCATTTATTATGCTAGTGTAGTTCCCCGGCTCTTATTTTTATAATCTGTAGCCGGGTCTCCCCCAGTGAAGTGCAAGCCTTGTGACCCACCGGGCCTAAATTGCCCCCCACCAGGCTTAAGCCACTGGGAATTATTTTTTTTATGTATTGATAAGACATTTTTTAAACTACAGCTACAGTGGGGCAGCTCAGGTGGTATTTTCAAATGTCCAGGTATCTTTTAGCACTGACTTAATGTAGGGCCCCTATGGTATCTGTTTTATAGCTTTCTTAAATTCTCTACATTAATCTGCCATCAGTCTGTGACCAGCCCCAGCCGCGGCATAGTCGAAAAAAAGACACATGCCACCATGCTCAACAACTTTTCTGCAACTTTTCAACATTTGCTACGGCCCTATTGGGTATGACTGTTGATGGTATTTGTTGATTTTGTTTAGTTACAGCTGTCATTTGTTGCCATAGCAACTGCAAACATCTGGGCTGTAGCTTTCTCAAGCCAGAGAAATCGAACACGCTCTGTTTTTTTTTGTTAATGATTAGTGCTTTGTTTTTTATTGATGAGGATAAATGTTCCTTTGTTAATTTTATGTTCACTTAAGCAGAGGCGTGGTTTACTTCATAGTTATTACATTATCTGGGTCACATTACAGCAATATAACCAAAAGATGTATCCTGGATGTTTCCTGGGACTTTAATTTGTTTGAAAAAGTAATAAATAAATATACATTTTGAAATTTGACTGAAAAAGACAATTATATCGGTAGAGACAATTAACTGGATAGCAAAATCTGGAATTGTTACAGCTCTAGCTTTGACTGAATGCGTGATGTAGCTATATTCTATAACTAAATTGGCAAAAACCTTTTAAATTAGGATTGGTTCCATCATGGCAAATACCTGATTGGCTTATCCTAATGTGGTGTGTAATGCATCCCTTAGGGCTCTATTTTAATGTTGAAGTACAGTGTTTTTGCTAATTATCTAACTCATTCAGGGCTCGACAGTGATGGTTGATTGAGTTTCGTGGTCTCTGGTTGCCAACCACCTGTTCAATATTTGTGGGTGTTTTTTTTTTCAAATTTATTTCAAAAGAAGTAAATATTTTATTTGGTTGTCTCTGTAAATGTTAAACACTACGTTTGTGTGCAACACAACATTTCAACACACATGCGCGTCTGCTGTGAAAACATACAAGCGACACAATTTTCTGTGCACGTTAACGGCACATGTTAAAATCAGCTGCTAATATGGCATCGGTGCGGACCGGGATCTCCCGGACAGAAAAGCAACGAGGATTTCGGTGCCTCTTTGCGGTGCCACTTAAATGTCTGCGCTGCTCTCTGATGCTCCGAAACCCAAGTTAGAGGCAACAGAAACATCGCTGCATGTCACGCTAGTAAACACTAATAACAAGTTAACGTTACACAGCAGGCAACGTTAGCCTACCGTTAACTACAGTAGTAACTGGATTAAACACTGTTAAAATGCTGGTGGCTAAATGGTGTAAAAGTGTGACTGTATTTCACTGTAGAGGATTCCAACAGAGGGACGTACAACAGTCTGCCGCTAAAGCTATGAGCTAAAAGACACAAACTAGCACTGCTGGTGGTCACTGCTGTTGTCGTAAAAACAACACAGACGGGACACGATATTACGAATCCCACTATGTCCACGCTAAGACCCGCCCTTCAATAGCATTTATTGGCCAGGTGTCCATGCTTACGGAAGGTAACGTAACCCCATTTGTTCAGGTCCTATCCCCTGACCAATCGGCTATACTAACCTTAACCACTCGAGGTCAATGCCTAACCACAACCAATCGAGCTGCTTCGTAGGGCGGGTCTTGGCGTGGCCATAGTGGGATTCTGAACAAAATGTTGCGTTTACTTAAAACTGGTAAAACCCGTGGTGCATTCACAGTTATTGTAAAATACCTTTTTCTCATCTGTTTTTTTTCTTTTAACAGCAATTTACTGGTGAAAGAAGTAATTATTGTTACAAGTTATTGTTATTACATTTTTAATAATCATTTACTATTTGAGAGGGATGGGAAATTATATAGCAAGCCATTATCTCATTGTTTCATTATTACAATGTGTGGTATAGTTACATAAGAAATTAATTGCTCCAAAAATAGGAAGTTTAAAACATGGCAACCGTGTTGTCAATTACGGCAACCAAAAGCTGATGCGTGGTTGCCAAGCCGGCAACCACTTTAAAAAGTTAGCATTTATCCCTGTCATTTGTATCACTTTCCAAAAACATCTATCACTTTAGCTGTTTAAGCTAATTGAAGGTTACATTACAGATTGCTTCGCATAATATTGTTTTTTCTTTTCATTCAAACCTGCAATAAACATTATGTGGATACTGAGCACCTTTGGTTTTTCATACAATAACTTAACGACTTACGACAATGTCCCTAAAAACCACTCATTTCGAATCAGTCAGCACACTCGGCTGAAAACTGAACAAAAGCAAACCGGGAGCGTGTATTTGAATGACATTGTTTACAATCCTAAAACAATTTTCCACGTCATAGCTTCTCAATAAGGAAACATTGATTGTAACATATTAGGTATATATGATCATGGCATTGCTGTCTGTGTCTCAACCCTGATAAATTGCAGTAATGAATGTCTGCAGGTGTTGCCTTTTTAGTAATTAATAGTCTTATAATTGGACAAATTAATGAGCTGGCAGATGAAATATGAGAGCAGACATGTGAGGGAAACAGTTGTCTCTCAGGAAAAGACCGACCTGAACTTGCGCAGTGAAGAAAAACTTAACTAAACCACTGGCTCCCTCCCTCCATCTACTTCTATTCAACTTGCTGTTGTTCTCCATCACCCGAGCCACTGCAGTCGCTCTCAGTTTACAGAGCCAACAATAACAGCTGATAGATTGATTTGTCATTGCCGAGATAAATAGAATCAGTGTAATCCCATCATGTTGTCTGATGCGATACGAAGTCTAATCCACATCTTGTCTCTTTCGTTTCACAGGTTCTTGTGAATCTCGGGGTCGACTGATGCAGCCATGGGCCGATCGCTGGATCTTTGAGAGCAACCTTCCTCCCCCTCGTCCTCCACCACATCCTTTTCCTCTACCCCCTGCTCCTCTTATTCCTTTGCCCTACACAGCTGGAGGTAGAGTCCTCCGAAGCCAGAAACCAGCCATCAACCTACGATTCCTTCTCCTTGCCTCCATCTGCAAACCATGACAAGCATTGTTTCTCGGATTCCTGGCCAATCGAGGTGGCCTCTCCCAGTGCTCCTCTTGTATTTTGCCCCTCTGCTGCTGATGGAGGGTTGCCACGCAGCCCCCTCGGGCCCAGAGTCGGACTCCTGCTCCACCTTAGTCCAAAGCCGCTTCTTTGGCTTTTTCCTGTCATCATCAGTGTTCCCCGCCATTCCTTGTTCCTGGACCTTGCAGAACCCTGACCCGCGGCGCTACACCATCTTCATCAAGGTGACCAAACCTACCGAGGACTGCGTGCCGTCACAGCTCCGCACCTTCCAGTATGACTCCTTCCTGGAGACCACACGCACCTACCTGGGCATGGAGAGCTTTGACGAGGTGGTGAGGCTGTGCGATAGCTCTGCCCCAGTGGCCTTCCTGGAGGCCGGAAAGCAATTCCTCCAAATGAGGAAGGGACCTCCTCGGGCGGGGATGGCGATCACAGATGGCGACGGGGATTTCAAAACCGAGTTCCTGGTGGTGGGGAAGCGCAACCCCAGCATGGCAGCCTGTCAGATGCTGTGCCAGTGGCTGGAGGACTGTCTGGCCTCCAGCACGTCTAACAGGCCCTGTGGCATCATGCAGACTCCTTGTTTGTGCTGGGAGCCGCCGCCGCCGCCGCAGCTCAGCGAGAGGGAGAGCTGTTATCACAATGGAGTTTACCTGGAAAACTGTTTACCCGACGTGAAAGAGAGTAGACGAATTGCAGAGATAAATGGTGAGTAGGAAAGCTTCTAAAAAGTTGATGTGTAACATATTTTCAAAGGGGATTACACCACAGTTCATATATCAACGGAACAGTTTCTAAAAGCATGCAAGTGCTAATCTCTGCTTCTCTGTAAAACAATAGGGAAAGAAAAGCCTTGCATTCAAAGAGACTCAGGGAAAAATGTATTTATTTGTGTCATCTCTGACCTCGGGAGGTCACCCTTGGAGTTTAGCATGCTCTCAGCAAAATGGCAGAGAAATGGTATCTACAGTGGCAATCGAGCCAGTGAAAATGGGTGTGATTTGTGGAAAGTGAGGATAATTCTATGACATATGCTCCCAAGCAAGTAGAGTGCTTTGGCTGAAGTGGAGGAGAGAAAGAGGGGACAGAAAGAGGCAAATGAAAGGTTTAGGGTTTCATCTGATGGAAGTGAGCTCTGTGACCTTGCGAGGTCCCATCCCTCTGTAGTCCGGGGAGGGACACTTGATCGGCCTCCGGGAAAAAGAGGAGAATCGAGTGCTGATATTGGATAGCTCTTGGAATGCTCAGAACAGGAGGGGGTGGTGATGTAAAGAGAGACAAAAGAGGAAGATAGAAGGAGAGAGGCAGAAATACGACAGAGGAAGGGCCTGTGGCTTGAGGTCTAATTGTCTGCTGCTTGATCATCCCCCCTCCTTCCCCCCTTTCCTCGGCAGACAGGATGTGGCGTGACATCTCTATCCTGGCTTCGTCAGGACTATGGCCAGAGGGATGGAACATTTCTCGGCTCCCTTTTCTCCCCCTAACCTTTCGACCATCTAACTCTCCCTCCCTTCCCTGCTTCTCTCTGTCGCTTCCCCTAATCAGCCTATGGTCTTATTCTCTGTCCTCCTCCTCTTCCTCCTCCTCCTTTGAGCCACCACTGCTGCCTCCCCATCTTTCCCTCCCCAGGCCGATAGTGGGCTGATACTGAGCCAGTCGTGGGAAGCCAACCAAGCAGAGAAGATGTTGCGGTGGGTATCTCCTGCATAATCCTCCCCCGATCTCCAGAGCAGCTAATATCCCCTCGCCGAACCAGCCTCCTCTCTGCTAGTTACGGCACTTATGTAATCCCGCTTATACTGCTCAACAGAGGGGTGTGGGCTGTTTGTTCCTTAAGGTGTGAAAAAAAGAAATATACCATCCACTGTTGGCTCGTGTAGAGACACTGTAGAAAGAGATGGATGCATTATAGCTTTTCTTTGCCCTCTGTGTGCTTCAACCCACACGGGTGAAGCATCTCTTAGATGATAATCCGAGGTTCAGAGTGAACGAGTGGCGATGGAACCCTGTGATGAGCTCAAATGGAAGAGCAAGCAGTCACTGAATATTTGGCTGGATGGGCGGCTGGATGGATTGAATTGGTGAATGAAGATAAAAAGAAGATTGGGAGACGTAATGGGTTCTGTGCGGAAATATGCAGTTATGGCCCGCTGTGCAGCGAAGAAAGGGATAAAGGGGTGATAGTTGTGAGTGATGAATGAAGGAAGGACAATATATACAGAGACGAGGGAGTGGGGGAGGTAGAGGGAAGAGGCTGACAAGCTGAGAGGGGGAGTTGTCTCAGGTGGCACCGGGCTTGATGAGGATAGATAGTTGTTGCCTGGGTCAGGCAATACGCAGCTGGACCTGTTTGGTCTCAGCACCTTCAGCAACGGAGGAGTTCATAGATCACAGTCTGTCTCCCAGCCTCCTTCACTCCCTCTCTGCGGAGGGACTGAGGGTCCCGCCCAGTAGCAGACGGAGGGGTGAAAGCTTCTGTCAGGACTCTAGCTCTGCTCATGGCCAGCTGATGGGGGCTAGACATGGAGTTTGACTAAAGAAATGTCTCCACAAGAAAACCATGCAAAAGCACCACTTTATATCTTGTGTTTACAAGATATGTGCTCAGAAGTTTCTTGGAAATAAGTCATTCGGCATGAAAAAGTATTTTAAAAAATAAAATGACTAATTGACTAAAGAAATGTCGACTAAGACAAAACGACCGATTAGTCGACTAATCGTGACCAAACTGCAAGCTGAACAGGTATAAATTCAAGATGTGTGTGTGTGTGTGTGTGTGTGTGTGTGTGAGTGTCTGTGTGTGTGTAATGTTGCGGTGGGGCATAGGTAATATTTGTGGTACTCACCATTATGGTTGTTGGATATGCAATATCTGGTAGGGCACAGGTGCAACATTTTTTATTTGATACAGCATTGTGCATTTGGGCATTGTGCAATACATAAGTTATTGATCACAGCATGGTTCAATGGGAAATGCAATCTATAGATCTATAAATATTAGGGCTGTCAGTGTTAACGCGTTAATCGCGATGCGATTAAGGGCCGACGCGACACGATACATTTTTTTTAATCGCATTAATCGCATGCCGGCATTTATTAATTTATTTTACACTTCACTCGGCTTTGCGTCGTGCCTAACTGCTACTATTTTGACCCTTTGCAGCACCGTTACTTATCATCAAGCTGTCACTTCCTCGTAACACATCCTCCTACTGCAGGCTGCAGGCATGATGGAGAAACACAGCAGCAATGAAATCCTGAATGGCGCTTTTTATTTTCCAAAACTCCCGGACGGCTCAGTAGACAAGTCGAAAGCCATATGCACGTTGTGTAAAGCTGAATTAAAATATCACCGAAGCACGTCAAGCTTGAGCTACCACCTACGGAGCTAAGCATAGTGGTCCAGTTAACGTGATGCTACCGCTAGCATGCTACTTGCCGACCTGTGGATGAAACCAAATCCCAACAAATCCCAAAAAATGACTACAGCTCTTGCAAAACGGGTGGCAACTAACTGCAGACCTGTCAGCATCGTAGAGGAGTTGACCTGTCAGCATCGTAGAGGAGTTGACCTGTCAGCATCGTAGAGGAGTTGACCTGTCAGCATCGTAGAGGAGTTGACCTGTCTCGTTGCCGTTGAGGGGGACAGTAGTTTTCACGGACACACAGCCTGTATGATATATGTATGGAACTGCTGCAAGGTGCTGCAAACGCTGTCTCATTAACCGGTGATCACTGGACGTCAGTGAGTAATCAACATTATTTAGGAGTTACTAAACACTACATTGACTCTAGTAAGAAGAGAAATTGTGCAATAATGACAGATTCACACATTTTTCTTTTGTTTACAGTAAATAAATACTTACAACTCTTAAAGTCAAGTTCATAAAGTTTCTTTGCATTCATTTGATTCCCAATCCAGATACACTGGTAACAGTTGCTTTTGATTGTTAATATGTACTTAAAAACTGTTCTGAAATGCAAAATAATAGAATTTTAATCATGTGATAAAACATGCGATTAATCGCGATTAACTATAGAACTTCAGCGATTAATCGCGATTAATCGATCGTTTGACAGCCCTAATAAAAAGGTTTATCGAATGTTTGTTGAACGCATTTGGATGAGATAATGTATGCTTATGTTTTATGCATGTTTACTGTATGTTTCTTGTGTGTCTATGTGCGATGCGTCGCCATCTTTGTTCTCTAGACCAGTGTTTTTCAACCTTTTTTGAGCCGGCACACCACCAACCAAAAATGTTACAAAATGACACATTGTAGCCTAATAAGATCAGAAGCTGCATTTTTTCATTTTAAAAATGTATCCATCGCTGTTACAGGCTTACATCGATGATCTCGGCCCTACTGCTTACATGGTGGCAAAGGTGGCAGTAATTCTATTGTCTTAAATCAACAAGGTCATTATTGTGCTATACTGCTACCTACTGACACGGAATAGTATTTCATTTCTCTGCCAGTCATCACATTGCAGGCACAGATGCACAACAATGGCAAATTATTTGCAGTAACTGTGTTGGACCAGTTAAGTAAAATCTGATAATTTCCCACAGCACAGAGCGATCTCTCACGGCACACTAGTGTGCTGCGGCACAGTGGTTGAAAATCACAGCTCTAGGCTGCTGCAAGACGAATTTCTCCTATAGGAGACAATATTCTTATCTTAATCGACTAAGAGGGGGAAGCTCTAGATCTTTGCCTTGTGCTCAACCTCTCTTCATATGGATCTCTTTACCCAAATCACTAATGGAACCAAACTAATGGAAATACAACTAAGAAAAGAGAGCGCTAGGCAATTTTCTTTGTCTTTGTCCAAGCAACTGAGAGGACAGAGAGAAGTTTGATTCTTTTAAATGGCAACATTATATTAAAATAACTCCAGTATGTGCAGAATGTGAAAGCTTTTCTCTGGTACCCCCCAGAGCTAGCTTGATAATCAGAGATAATTGCCACTTTGTTTTAGTCAGCCTAACATCATGTTGATTTTAGCCAATTTCTCGGGCCAGTCTCTCTAGTCACACGTCCGTTTTAGACGATCCGCACATCACAATTGACCTCCGGTGCCAATGTTCAGTGCCACTGCAGGAAGTAGTGTGCCCTTTATGTAGTGAGGTGGATGGTTAAGAGTGTTGAAGTCAGGGTGGTGGATGGACATGTAGTTAGTACGTCGGACTAACCAAGTGCTTTTTTTGTGTAGTCTTAAGCATACCTTACGATCATTCCCTGATACCTTAACCAAACCGTACTGGTCATGCACAGATATTAGATACAGGAAGAACTGGTATTAGATTGTTTTGGAACAGCCGATTTAACGGCCCGTTTTTTGGCAGTTTGCAGATTATCTCTATCGGCGTTTTATTTGCCTGATAACCGAAAAAGTTAATTAATTACAAAGTGGTCTAACTTTGGCTCGGGTACAGCTCTGTGTCTGTCCCTCTGCTTCTGTTTCACTCACCACTGAGTCTGACTTAATGCCCCCGAAATGTACATTTATTAACAACATAATGTAACAATAACATATCTTCAGTCAATTGGAAACTTGACAATTTATCAATAAAGTTAATAAAATAAAAATAAAAATAAAAAAAAACGCTTTGCAGCGGCAGCACAGCAGCAGTCAGAGAGCAGAGAGGGCGACTCGGCAGTCCGCTAACTTGTTGCTCTCTCTAATATAACCAGTATAAGCTGCTCTGTTTAGGCTACAGAACGTGCATGCAGGCTGAAATCCAACCGTACGGTTTTGTCAGGATTTAGCTATTAGCAGAAGGAAACTCTGCTAGCTGCTAGGCTAATGTGCAATGGTAAACACACAGAATATGCCACACGCACATAGCAGAGCTTGCACTGTGGCAACTGTGGCTTTTTTGTCGACAACGCGGACGTTTTGGTTATATAGGTACTTTCAGTCCAGAGGTATTGTCCTTGGAAATCCATTTTGGTAGACCTTCTATGCATGATGGGTGTTATTTGTATCATGAAATGTGGTGTGGGATGAAGCAGGAAAGGATTCATTTGTTAGCCCTCAGTGGACAGCAGAGGAGGCAATGAGTGATTAAAGGATGGATGAGAGAGATGTGAGGAGATGAGAGAGCACACGACTCAATCTGAACAAAAGAGACACTTTTGGGATAGCTTTGAGAAAGCCCCAGAAAAGGACCAACAAAGTGAACTTAAGGTGGACGACAGATACAACTTAACCACAATGCCATGGGATCATCTGCGTTGTGACCTTCGTTGCACGTCACGCACTCTCACTCTTGGCAGTAATTTTAAAGTGTGAAATACTTAAGCTCGGAAAATAACCAAACAAGGACACAGTGCCACAGACTGAACGCACACTGCACAGAGACACAAAGAGACATTTTTAGCAGTGCTGCACTACAAAAAAAAGGTCCAGGTTTGAAACATCTGTGGAATGTGCACGTTCTTTACATGTTTCTAGACGTACTTTGCACGGCAGCTGCATTCTCGCAATATCACGAGATCACACAGGAATCCATCTTGTCTGGCTTCAAGTTAGTCTCGCATTGTCAGACCTTCCTCCACAGCGCTGCGGAGGAAGGTCTGGCTAGTCCACACAGCATTCCTGGATAGGAGAAAAATGTGCTCTGGTTTATTGGCATTTCTTTAAACCAATCACAATCGTCATGGGCGGCGCTAAGATCCGGACAGGGGCCACAATGTCGCTGCAAAATAGCCTCGGGAAGGAACTTGTTTTTGTGGAACGTGTTCGTTCCAAAGTATTTTTAGTCGTGCGAGCGAAAACTCCGATTGGACAGATAGTCTAGCTAGCTGTCTGGATTTACCCTGCAGAGATCTGAGGAGCAGTTAACCATAGTCCTCAGAAATCCACCAGAGTTTAGAACGCCAACACAAAAAAAGAGGAAGGGGACGGACATCTGACCGAAAAGAGTGATATCTGGCGGAGCAATCCCGGTAGTGAAACGTTGTGGATATAGACTAGGCTTCAAGTAACGCGTTGAGGAGGAGGAGCTACTGGCAGCAACGTGTGTGGTTGTGATAGATGGCGGACATGATAGACAGATGGTTCATCCAATCACCTGCCATGTATTTTCTTTTTAAAGTGCCTGCCCATTTACAAACAGTTTCCAATGTACCAACAAGGCCTTGTCCGTTTCAAAAGCAATGTCCAAGCAGCCAGGCAATGCATCCTGGTAGCGTGGTGGCGACTTTTGAGAGACGGGGCGTTGTCGGTTAACTGTTTTCGGAAAAAAAGTAAAGGTATTTATAAAACACTCGCGTCTGGGGTGTACCCTGACTCTGTCCTAATGCATGCTGGGATAGGATCCAGGGATAGGTTTGTTGTTTGATATAGTTAGTGGTGTTTGAACAAACAAAGATGATCTTGTCTAGTCTGCCTTTGACAAGAACTGCTTCTAGATATTTATTTTTCCATCATCGTATAGGACCCCAGGGAATACATCCTTACATGAAGCACCGAATATTCTTTTCTTCTTTTCTTCTTAGAGCTTACATTTCGTTGCTTCCAGTTTTCTCAAATCCTGATTCCTGGCTGAAATCAGAGACTGGCACTGGTAGCAGTAACAGTGACACAGCTGTCAACAAGCAATGGCTAGTGTGTGTGTGTGTGTGTGTGTGTGTGTGTGTGTGTGTGTGTGTGTGTGTGTGTGTGTGTGTGTGTGTGCGCACGTTGTAAAGGTGCACCGATAACAAATAGTACATGTTTTTTCATCACTGACAAAATCAGTGAGAGAGTTGGGGCCCCCAACATGTAGAGTGTGACAGATATTTTATTAGGGCTGCAACTAACGATTATTTTAATAATCGATTAATCTGTCGATTATTTTTTCGATTAATTGATGAATCGGATTAAAAAAAGAAAAAAAAAGCATTAATTTACATCAACTCAATACATACTTACATACATACTTGTTGTTTTAGTTCATAGTTGTGTAAATGTTAGTAACCCAAAGAGCAGATACAGACAAGACACACACACACACACACACACACACACACACACACACACACACACACGTTCACTTGAAGCTTATTCATTAAATTATTACCATCATTGTAGTAAGTGCAAGTTAAGTTCATTTGTACACCACATTTAAACACAGCTTAAGATGACCAAGTGCTATAAAAGAACTTTAAAATGAAATTAAAAAGTACAACACACACACATTTATTTGTCAACAATAACTGATACGGGACAAAGCACAGAATATATACACGATAACAGATTGAAAAATGAATGGGCCACAAAAGGCGAGTGAATAAAAACGTGTCTTTAGTCTGCTTTACTACTGTTATTAACGAGCTAACGCTAGCTTGTCATGCTAGTCAAGCTGGATAACGAGTAAACACCACAGCAGCACCAGAAGAGCTACTGGAGGGACGTTATGCTCCTCACTTCAAAACGGAACAAAAGTAGGATTGTGTAGTGACTTTACCCTGCTGTTGAACTCCCTTCCTCCTCATCAAGGACTCCAACATGTTTACGTTTTAGGTGCGGAATCATCGCCGTGGTGCGCCCGTGCCATGCCATGTCGCTTTTGCTTATCTTGCAATTAACACGTTTTTGATTTATTTAGCGTGAAATGCTCCCACACCTTGGATGACTTAGGTCGTACTGATTTCTCTGCCTCCGCCGTGTGTTTCAGAACAACGTTACGGGTCTCTCCGGTCTCTCTCCGTATTTCCTCTACCCCCGCTCTGCTCTTTTTTCTTTTCTTTAATAGTTGCACAACACAACGAATCGATAAAGAAATTCGTTGACAACTTTTTTAATAATCAAATTGTATCGATTTTATCCATTCGTTGTTGCAGCCCTATATTTTAGCTTGACACACACACACGCAAAAGAAAAATGAACAGAAAGAATTTAAATGTATATACAGTAAATACTGTATATATTGGAGCAGTAAACACAAATTCCTTTTAACACCATTTTTTTTTTTGTAACACGTGTGTGATTTGGGCTCCGTAGTTTAGAAAATCAGGAAGCGAAGCTGGATAATATACAGTTTCATGTGGTCATATGTGCCCATCTGTTGTTGCTTGATGGGCTTGAGTTAGCCAGATAAGCGTCTGTTTGAGTGTACGGTACCTTTGAGGTTGTTCTGGAGAATATTCTAGACAGTATTTGTCATCGCTTTGGATTGTTGCAATAATAATAACAATAGTTTTCATAAAGCAAGCATATTTGCCCGCTCTCATGTTGATAAGAGCATTAAAAACATGAACAATATCCCTTTTAAAGTACAGTTATAACAGATAAACAATGTGCGATTCATTTGTGATTAATTAATCGAGTTCACTATAGACAATCATGTGATCACGAATACATATTTTAATCAATTGACAGCCCTATATATATATATTTATATATATATATATACACACATTTATATATATATATATATATATATATATATATATATATATATATATATATATATATACGTATGTCTATGTTATTTTTTATTTGTTAACTTGTATAGGGATAACTACATGGACCAATGCCACATCCACAAGGGTCGAGCTGGGCAATATGTCGATATTATATTGATATCGTGATATGAGACTAGATACTGTCTTAGATTTTGGATATCATAATATGGCATAAGTGTTGTCTTTTTTAATAATCGATTAATCTGTCGATTATTTTTTTCGATTAATTGATGAATCGGATTAAAAAAAGAAAAAAAAAGCATTAATTTACACCAACTCAATACATACTTACATACATACTTGTTGTTTTAGTTCATAGTTGTGTAAATGTTAGTAACCCAAAGAGATACAGATACAGACACAGCACACACACACACACACACACACACACACACACACACACACACACACACACACACACGTTCACTTGAAGCTTATTCATTAAATTATTACCATCAATTGTAGTAAGTGCAAGTTAAGTTCATTTGTACACCACATTTAAACACAGTTTAAGATGACCAAGTGCTATAAAAGAACTTTAAAATGAAATTAAAAAGTACAACACACACACATTTATTTGTCAACAATAACTGATACGGGACAAAGCACAGAATATATACACGATAACAGATTGAAAAATGAATGGGCCACAAAAGGCGAGTGAATAAAAACGTGTCTTTAGTCTTGCCTGCTTTACTACTGTTATTAACGAGCTAACGCTAGCTTGTCATGCTAGTCAAGCTGGATAACGAGTAAACACCACAGCAGCACCAGAAGAGCTACTGGAGGGGACGTTACGCTCCTCACTTCAAAACGGAACAAAAGTAGGATTGTGTAGTGACTTTACCCTGCTGTTGAACTCCCTTCCTCCTCATCAAGGACTCCAACATGTTTACGTTTTAGGTGCGGAATCATCGCCGTGGTGCGCCCGTGCCATGCCATGTCGCTTTTGCTTATCTTGCAATTAACACGTTTTTGATTTATTTAGCGTGAAATGCTCCCACACCTTGGATGACTTAGGTCGTACTGATTTCTCTGCCTCCGCCGTGTGTTTCAGAACAACGTTACGGGTCTCTCCGGTCTCTCTCCGTATTTCCTCTACCCCCGCTCTGCTCTTTTTTCTTTTCTTTAATAGTTGCACGACACAACGAATCGATAAAGAAATTCGTTGACAACTTTTTATAATAATCAAATTGTATCGATTTTATCCATTCGTTGTTGCAGCCCTATATTTTAGCTTGACACACACACACGCAAAAGAAAAATGAACAGAAAGAATTTAAATGTATATACAGTAAATACTGTATATATTGGAGCAGTAAACACAAATTCCTTTTAACACCATTTTTTTTTTTGTAACACGTGTGTGATTTGGGCTCCGTAGTTTAGAAAATCAGGAAGCGAAGCTGGATAATATACAGTTTCATGTGGTCATATGTGCCCATCTGTTGTTGCTTGATGGGCTTGAGTTAGCCAGATAAGCGTCTGTTTGAGTGTACGGTACCTTTGAGGTTGTTCTGGAGAATATTCTAGACAGTATTTGTCATCGCTTTGGATTGTTGCAATAATAATAACGATAGTTTTCATAAAGCAAGCATATTTGCCCGCTCTCATGTTGATAAGAGCATTAAAAACATGAACAATATCCCTTTTAAAGTACAGTTATAACAGATAAACAATGTGCGATTCATTTGTGATTAATTAATCGAGTTCACTATAGACAATCATGTGATCACGAATACATATTTTAATCAATTGACAGCCCTATATATATATATTTATATATATATATATACATATATATATATATATATATATATATATATATATATATATATATATATATATATATATATATATATATATACGTATGTCTATGTTATTTTTATTTGTTAACTTGTATAGGGATAACTACATGGACCAATGCCACATCCACAAGGGTCGAGCTGGGCAATATGTCGATATTATATTGATATCGTGATATGAGACTAGATACCGTCTTAGATTTTGGATATCATAATATGGCATAAGTGTTGTCTTTTCCCGGTTTTAAAGGCTGCATTACAGTAAAGTGTCATTGAGTCATTTTCTGAACTTACAAGACTGTTGTAACTATTCTATTATTTACCTTTACCCACTTAGACATTATATCCACATTACTGATGATTATTTATCAAAAATCTCATTGTGTAAATATTTTGTGAAAGCATCATTAGTCAACACTACAATATCGTTGCGGTATCGATATCGAGGTATTTGGTCAAAAATATTGTGATATTTGATTTTCTCCATATCGCCCAGCCCTACACAAGGGTACTACATAAATGGGCAAGTGACCACTAACAGGTTTGTTTTTTACTGTAAAATTTCAAAGACTTGCACGCCTGTTCTCAGACCATTAAGTTTATAATCCTGAAGGCAGTAGAACAAGGATAGCTGGGTGTGTGCAATCAACTGACAGCAAGGGGAATAGAACTTGAAACTTGAAACCAGAACCGTGTTAAGATACATCATATCACAACTCTGATCACGGTCTAATCAGTGCTGCTGCCTGACGTATTGGTTGTGATGGAAGAGCAGAAACATTAAAAGACTAGACTGATGCACGTTCCAAAAAAAGTGACAGCGTGTGAAAAGAAATATTCATAAAACCCTCCTGACTTGCACTTTCTTTCTCCAGTTGCTGGCCGCCGGCTGTGGTTGAGGAAGATGAATGTGAGTGCTGTGTCTCTCCCTGCAAGCCTCAGCCCGGCCGGACCACATTGTTGCTAAACTAAGGGATTCCCATCTCCATAGGGAGCACTGAGGAATCCTAATGCATTAGCTCCTCTTTACACTCATATGCATGTACACACGCAACCTGCATGCACACACACATACACACTGCATAGAGCACTGGGCTGCACACATGGAGATATGTCGCACCAGAAAATGACTAATACACCGGTGCAACCACGCACTGGTCCCTCGTGACTGAGTGTGGGTGGCTGACTGAGGGAGAGAATAAAGCTGATTTTTTTTTGTGTGTGTGTGTGTGTGTGTGTGTGTGTGTGTGTGTGTGTGTGTGTGTGTGTGTGTGTGCGCGTTTGTGTCAGTGAGCATGTGGAGAGAGCGAGGCGTGGTGTTAACCACAGGGGGCGCCGTGTGGGCAGGAATAAACTGAAGAGAGATGGCAGTGTGGGTGTAGCTGTCCCTCCACCTGCAGGGAGCTCCACAGCCTGTTTGTGAAGGCTTCATATGGAGCTCGTTCTTTTGGAACAGAGGCAGGAACAAATAAGTATCTAGAATTTGGAATACACTGAAGCAGGACCTAAAATTGTCCAGCTAGCTTGATCCCGCTAGGGCAGAGATCTTCAACAGAGGGGTCCAGGTCCCCTAGGGCAGTGCTTCTCAAACTTTATTCAATACTGTACCGCCTTTGAATTGTTTTTTTTTTTAAGCCAAGTACCCCCTGACCAGCGCAAACTATTTTTGGTAGAAAACAACAAGTCTATATAAAGAGGTACAATACAGCGCCGGCAGTGATAGATTCACTAAACAACAACCTTTTTGAAAGAAAAACATTGAAATGCAGCATTTCAAATGTTTAGAATCCATCACTTAAGTCATTCATTATTATAGTATAATTATGCATGACATATTTTGAAATTAGCATTTTTGCAAAAATGTCACGTACCCCCCGCAGTACTCCAAAACACGCACCCCCCCCTCCACCCCCCCCACACCCTTTTTGAGAAACACTGCCCTAGGGGGTCCTCAGAATAACTGCAGACACAAAGTCTACGTCAGCTGACAGTCATGTCTTAACATGAATCCAACATGTACTAGCACATATTTGGTAGATCTTGTTAATACTGTTGTAATCTGTTGGTCTGTCTGTAGCTGATGTTGTATATTGTCCCAAACAGGTCTCTCTTGAGAATGAGACCCTGTGTCTCACTGAGATTACCTGTAGAAATAAAGGTACAAAAATAAAATAAGAAAAATTAATAAAATAGCAAACGTGTGTGACACGTTCATCTCACCAATGATCAGTAGTAATTAGTGGGTGTGACTACAAGCATCACACTTATTTCTTTCCAAGTCAAATCAATCCGATTGACAGTTCTCACTGATGTATTTAATTAACCCTCCTGTCGTCCTCGGCTCAAATTTGACCTATATTCAAAACGTTTCTATAATCAGAAATTTGGGTTTCTTTCAACCAAATTGTCAAAAAATAACGTGGATGGTTCCATACAACCATTACTCTTCAAAGATCAGCTCAGTACTTTCATTGAATTTGGGTGTTTTATTCAATTTTATATCTATCTATTTCATATCATTTGGAGAATTATTTTTATAAAAGAACGTTGAAAAGAGTGACAAAAATGTCGGAAATGGCTTCAAAAACGGGAAAAAACTACCAAAAAACGTCAAAAAAGCGCAGGAAAAAGGTAAAGAAAACATCGGTAAGAAGTGACAAAAAAACGTATAAAATAACGACCATAATGTTAAAAAAAAAGAGTTAATTTTGACCCAGAAAAATAAAACGTTGCACGGTTAAGGAAGTGTTGAAGAAATAATGCAAGCTGGGAGAAGGATTCTGACATGTGCAATATAACAAGTCCAGCACTGCGGACCAGTGGTGGAATGGAACTAAGTACATTTACTCAAGTACTGTACTTAAGTACAAATACTACTTGTACTTGTTCTTTACTTGAGTCTTTTCATGCCACTTTCTACTTCTACTCCGCTACATTTCAGAGAGAACTATTGTACTTTTTACTCCACTACATTCATCTGACAGCTTTAGTTACTAGTTACTTTACACATTAAGATTTCTGCACACAAAACACATGTATAGTATATAGTTTATAAATACGATGTTTTATTATTATAACTTAAATTACCCAACAATATAACGTCCTACAGGTCCAGCTGAAATGATTAGACCATTAAACACACAACTGTTTGGATCCTTTACACTTTCTACAATGGGAGGAGAGTTCTTTACTTTTAATACTTTAACTACATTTTCCTGATGATACTTACACACTTTTACTTAAGTAACATTTTTTATGCAGGACTTTTCTTGTAACAGAGTATTTGACAGTGTGAAATTAGTACTTTACAGTGGGGTATTAGTACTTTTACTTAAGTAATGGATTCAAACAGAGGTGGTGATGGCGCAGTGGATATGACATGTGCCTTTGGTGTGGCACCTGGGTTCAATTCCCAATGCAATACATAAACTAATGTGTCCCTGAGCAAGACACTTAACCCATAGTTGCTCCAGAGGCGTGTGACCTCTGAGAGATATATATGTTCTTTTGGCATCATTACTGATTTACTGCTGTGCTTTTCCGTTAAAGGAACTGCTTGATTAGAATATACTGCTGCTGTTGGAGCTGCAAGAGTGAAAGTAACACATGATATTTACTCTCTTTACTGGAATGATGTCGTTTTTGTGTAGTTGCACTTTTTTGAGTATTTATTTTTTAAGTTTTTTCTGAAGCACTTTTAACACAAGTATCGCACTTTGCTACATTTGAAGTTGCATACAGAGTAAAAAAAGTCACATTCAGTTGGAAGAATGGAATAGAAGAAAGGACATAAATCAGCAGCTGCAAATAGGCCTTTAGCTGCATTGGCAATTAGAAATGAAGGCTTTGACGGAGCCTTGACATCATGTGGGGGATAATGTCAGTACATTTGAGTAATATACAGACCTGTTTATCCCGTGCGCATGCACCGCACAAAACACAGACGTGGGGGAGAGGTCCCCTAGCATACTAGTCCCATGCGAATAGGGCTCCTGTCCTAGAACAGGACAAGAGCCTAGGGTGGTGATGGCGCAGAGGATGTGACACATGCCTTCAGTGCGGGAGAGCTGGGTTCAATTCCCACTGCGATACATCAACCAATGTGTCCCTGAGTAAGACACTTAACTCCTAGTTGCTCCAGAGGTGGGCGACCTCAAATAGATAGATATATATTGCAATTGTAAGTCGCTTTGGATAAAAGCGTCAGCTAAATGACATGTTGTAATGTAGAACACAAAGTCCACTGAAATACCAGTTGGTGGCATTTTTGGGGAGCCTAAATGAAATGACTATATATGGGGGGCATACATTTAGCGACTAAGCCAGTATTTAAAAGCAGTGAACATCAAGCAAATCCAGCCTGGGGTTAAGGTCACAGCATTAGCTCCGGAGCTGACACTCACCAGCCGCTACAGAAGTGAACAACTTAGCATTTTAAAACAGTCAGAGGCGGTGACCTTGCCGCTCATGAAGTTTCTGGCATTTGCCAGCTCCCACCTGCTCTCTAATAAAGGACTCACTTGAACTTAAAAGTCAGCGCGAAGCGAGTTGAGGAATTGTCTGTCTCCTCGAGGCTGCCTGTCAACGGACGGCCTATCTCAGGTCCCTCTCCAAGCAGCCTGAGGGTTTATTAAACATTCATACTTTAATTAAGCAATTTTACCGCTGCTACTTACGGGGTGATGATAAAAGCACTGCTCCGGGATGAGCGCAGTGAGCAGACAAATGTGTGTGTGTGTGTGTGTGTGTATGTGTAAGGAAGTCTTCTACGTAAGAGGCCATTCATTTCCTGCCATAAAGAAAAGTGTGAGGATTAGAGAAAAGACAAGTTGAATTTTTCATCAGTCATGTGTGACTGCAGGAGAATGGTTGGCGGATAATGTTACGGCACGATAGGGATCCCTGTGTTTTCTGACAGGCAGCTTGTCACCATCCGCCTGTTCACTGCTACACTTTCTCTCTTTTCTCTCCTCCATTTTACACTTCATCACACAGTATTATTTTCTTTTTTAGAAATCCAGTAGTTTACGAGACTTGAAACCCTTTTCCCCCCTCAGAAAAGTGCTGTACTATGAGAGCATGCATTGTATCTTCGAAGGGTGAAATTGTGTGTGTGTGTGTGTGTGTGTGTGTGTGTGTGTGTGTGTGTGTGTGTGTGTGTGTGTGTGTGTGTGTGTGTGTGTGAGCCAGTAGAGAATCAGAGTGTGTGTGCATGTTGCCAGTCTTCTTGGGTGTGAGGACATTTAATGGTAGTCCGACTGTCTCACTGTTGTTCTTCAGATTTTATGACTTCAACAATGAAGATAAATTACTTGGAGCACACTGAAATGCACGAGGTTATTGCTTCTGTGCACTACAGCTGGATGGAAAGGCTGTGTGTTTATTTTCTGTGTGTGTGTGTGTGTGTGTGTGTGTGTGTGTTGTTGCTGCATCTGCGTGCCTTTGTGTCCTTGTTAAGAGCAGGCGGTGGCTCTGCGGGACGGCTGTAAAAGCTGCTCTCCTTGGCGGTATCACCTGGAATGACACCCAGAGGTGACACACTGTCAGAACACACACACACACAAGACATAGGACACACACACACACACACACACACACACACACACACACACACACATAATAAGCTAGCAGATCTTGGCGAAAGCCTGCCAGTTCCAAAAAAAGAACTCATTAGTGCAGATATGTTCCATGCACTCTTCTAAACACACACACACACACACACACACACACACACACACAGAAAATATACAGACACAGTCCAACACACATCCATCAGACCTTTTTCCTGAACTTTCTACATTAATGGATCACTGTCTAAAGCTAAAGTCCACCTTAAATCCCATTAACAATGTCAAAATGAACCTTAAGAGATTGCAGTCCTGGGTATTGTTGCTGTTTCTTTTGGGAAAGTGTCTAGGTAATTGTTCGACCATAGACTGACACATATCGATGAGGTACTTCCTGCAGCTATAATTGAGTTTAATCCGATTTTTTCTTTTACCTAAAACATCAGCAGATGTGTTTATTGAACACATCAGACTGAAGCAAATGTTTATTTTACATTAGTTGTGCATTTGTACCACCAGCCTGTCTTCACAACCAGTTTGTTAGCATCACTTGGTCAGGACTCTTGGTGTCACTTTTTGACGCTGTGGGTCGGGACATACATTTACAGTAACTGACGTGTGGCACAAGAACGGGACAGTTAGGTTTAGGACAAGATGGTGGGTGGGGTTACAAAATCTACGTTTCAGTGACAAGAACAGGACATGAACCCTGGTCTCCTGGGTGAAAGTCCTGTGTTGTTTGACCCATCCACCCCCCACCCAACCTCCTTACGCAGATTTTCGGTCTTTCATGCTACTGTCTACCGTTGTCTCTCTTAATGCTACGTCATCTTACAGCGCCGCGGTGGAGCTGCTGCTCTGCCCGGTACGTTCAACACAGACGCTAGAGGGAGATTTTTGACCAAGCGTCAGGATTTTACGAGTTGGGAGTGGGGACAGGTTGGGCCATTTGACACTCCCATAACTATTATTTGTACATCAATCCGAGCCATGCCTCTGTAATACCAGTCAGACTTAATTACAAATCAAATGAGAACACGATGAGCAAAATAACTGCCTGTAATCTCAACTCTCTCTGTGAAATGCAATGAGTTTATAGGCAACTTTTCAGGAGCTGCTCGTCATTTCTTATCCATAGTTTAGATTGATTTATTTACACTCATTTATTTCTCATCAAAGAATCACAACATGATTAGTTTGTGATTTTTCACAGTTTCTCATTTATGTGCTAGATAGACTTCTTATCTATTCTATCATTGCTTTCATATCCGCTAAAGATTATATTGCTCAATCTCATCTCAAATGAAAATACAATTAATTATTTTTTCGGGCATTCCAAAGAACACATTCTATTATTTCAGCTCAGACACCCAGAGGCTCGACTGAAAGTAAATCTTATCAGTCTGTTTCAGCTTAATCTAATTCTCTCTCCCCGCCAGATCTTAGCTCTTCTTTTCTCTCAGCGCAGTGTGTCAGGAAGATCACTGATGAATTATCTTTTTCCGTGGTGTTTGCACTGTTGTGTTGTGCTAATGCTTCTGCTTTCAATTTAGGAGACACTTTTGGTTTTCAATGCTTTGATAGTTGGATTGTTGAAGGTTAAAAACTATCCTTGGACTCTGTGATTGCCGACATCAGCCAAAATCCATCATCTGTGCTCAGTTCGACTCAGCGGAGGAGGTCAATGAAAGGAGGGTAAATTATGAGCTGAAGACATGACGCATCTTAAGGCAAACAGCCACCAATCATAGTAAAAGACTGTTATAGTTTAAGGAGAGCATAAATTCACACTTTTCTAACGTTAAGCCTCAGGATTTAGAGTAACCTTAACCCTCCTTAAATAAAGTGTGCTTCCAGTACTCGAAAAGATGTCTCATCAGTAAAGGACAGAATAGTTTGATTTCCAATGACTCCCAAAATGACAAATGTGAGCGTTCTATAATAGGGCGTGGCAAGGCTGCATGGTGAACATAAGAGAGCAGGTATATTTAAGGTAATGGTAGCACTTTTAAACACGTAGTAAATGTGAAACGGAACTAGTTAGATTTTGGCTCCAAAAATATTTAGGGTTAGTTAAACATCAATGATTGCTTTAAAATGAGTCCCGTAAAACTACTAAAATGGGGACGTTAAGGTTCAGGACTTAGAGTAACCTTAACCCATCCTTAAAAGTGTGCTTCCAATACTCCAAAGATGTCTCGTCAGTAAATGACAGAATAGGTCGATTTCCAACGACTTCCAAAACGACAAATGTGAGCGTTCTATTATACTGCGTGACATGGCTGCAGGGTGAACATGTGAGCGCAGGTATATTTAAGGTAATAGTAGCACTTTCAAACACCTAGTAAATGTTGTGAAACAGAACTAGTTAGGTTCCAAAAATACTTAGGGTTAGTTAAACATCAAGGATTCGGCTCAGGTAATGAGTCACGTAAAACTACTAAACTGGGGACGTAATGTGACGGATATGTCGGTTAATTTCACAAAAGTGACCGTTAACTGTTGGTTTCACACGGGACGCGAACCCCGGCTTGCTGACTGAAAGTCCTGCATTTGTTTGCCTCTTTACACATAATTTGTAGCTCTTATACTTAAACTACCTCTCTTCCTTGGCTGCTCTCACGATAATTACTATGGCCACTAGAAGTTGCTGCCTAACAAAAATCGTAAATATAAGTCATTGTGAGCTGCTTGCTAGTGATGGTCAAATGAAGCTTCGTGAACCACTGTCTTTATTTTCTGAGCTCAATAGATGGTGCTCTCTGTTCAACAAAGGGTTGAAAACACACTGAATTGCCATTCCTATAACCTTTTTCTTTGAACAGAGAGCGCCATCTAGTGAGCTCAGAAAATAAAGACAGTGGTTCTCCAAGCTTCATTTGACCATCACTACTGCTTGCACAATCAACCTATGTGGTTTCATCATCCATCCATCCATCGTCATCCACTTATCCGGGGTTGGGTGGCGGGGTCAGCAGCTCCAGCAGGGGACGCCATACTTCCCTTTCCCGAAAATTGGCCGATAGATTGAGAGCTTTGCCTTCTGGCTCAGCTCTCTTTATATACAGATATATATATATATATATATATATATATATATATATATATATATATATATATATATATATATATATATCACAATTGCAATGAACCAATGTAAAACAAATATAATGCTGTCTGTCCAGAACAGCACTTTTACTATGACATTATATAGTTACATAGAGTGGAGTCAACACTGTTGACACTGTTTACTTCCTGTTTTCAATCTGAGGATAACATTAGCTTTAGCTAGGCTCGAAAGCCAAAGAGCTGAACAGAATACAAATATCTCCAGTTGCTAGGTTGCACCTACGGTTCATCCTGTATTCTGGAGCAGTGCATATTTCACAGTGTTAAAGAGTCATTGTTTGAAAAAACTTTATATTTTGATGGCAAAATGCGTAAAAAATATGAATTAATGGTCTTAAAAATGTTCTGTGGCAGGTGACCCTGCAATAAGCGGGTTAATACCCTTCAAGGTGCCCATAATCAGGTAATTTATGGACTCTGCTGCGCTTCATTAATTTATAAAAATGGACACTAGGCCTATACGATTTGGGGAAAAAAATGAAATATTGCGATTACGATTTGATTTGCGATTATTTAAAAGAAAAAAAAATTAAGCTAAAGTTCAATATTCACTGTGTAACAGATAAAACATGTCATGGAGCATTATAACATGAGACACCATCTAAACTGCTCTATATTCTTATGCACTGAATCTGTGATATAATATTATTCCAGCATTTATCTTAGGACATAACAGTAAATATAATAATAAAAAAGAGAAATAAAAAAATGTTAAACCAAACATTCAACTAAATATTGCACATTCGATTAATCCCAGTCATCGCGATTAGCTAATCGCATTCTTTCAAATCGCGATTTTGATTTGAAAAAGATGAATCGCCCAGCCCTAACAGAAACCTTGTCGGGCATTAACCCTTTACTTACCTTGTTAGTTAAAGCATGTTTAAATCCATATGTTATTACTAGGGCTGTCAATCGATTAAAAAATGTAATCTAATTAATGACATACTCTGTGATTAATTAATTGAAATGAATCGCATACATAATTAACGGTGCCTGAACCGATACTTTTTAAGAAAGTAAAAAAAGAAAAGAAAAAAAAGGTACTAAACAACAGTTGGTGACATTAAAGAACGGCTTGTTTATTGCTAAGGCCATATGGTCAAAATTAAATGATTTAATAATAATGTATAACAATAACAATAACTTATTTCACTAGTAAATTGCTCAGATAGGAAAAGGACATTTACAATAACTTCAAATGCACCACGAGGCTGTAGTTTACCAGTTTCATTTAACGCACTGTCTGTGTTGTTTCTCCGACGGCAGCTGCAGATTGTTACATACCGGTGTTGAATCCTCTACAGTAAAACACAGTCACACTTTACACCGTTTAGCGTTAGCTGTCAGCATTTTAACCGTGTTTAATCCAGCTACTAGCTAGCGGTAGGCTAAGGTTAGCTGCTGTTGAGTATAGTGTTAACTAGCTAGCGGTAGGCTAACGTTAGCTGCTGTTGAGTATAGTGTTAACTAGCTAGCGGTAGGCTAACATTAGCTTCTGTTGAGTATAGTGTTAACTAGCATCACATGCAGCGGGGTTTGTGTTTCCTGTAACGTCTGTTTCAGAGCATCAGAGAGAAGCACAGACATATCAGTGGCACCAGATTTTTGTCTGTATGCAAACGTCAATATGGAATGGATTAATCTGCGTTAATTTTTTTAACGCGTTATTTTTTCTCAGATTAATTTTCGAAATTAACGTGTTATTTTGACAGCCCTAGTTATTACACTTAAGTACTCATTTTCAACATTTCCCATCAGAGAAAATGATATTTTGCTGTTTGGGATTTTGATTATTTGATTATTGAGTCATTGCAGCTGATGGTTCTGTTGACTTGCACTGTCTGATGCCAAAATCTTAAGTGTTGATTTCCTGCCACAAAACAGGCGGAGATGATGCTGTGCTTGCTTTTCATTTTCTATTTTGTAGCATTTTATTTCAGCCGCTGAAAAAGATAAAGCTATATTTGAAGAATGAAAACTGAAATTGAATACAAACACTCCAAATGCCATCTTAGATTTGCTCAGTCGTCTGAGCTATTACATAGAATTTTTTTTTTTTTAATCATCGCTCTATCTCATGCAGCAATTCCATCATTGCAGTCAGAGCACTAGAGCATCCATTGTCAACTGGCGGCCGCAGAATATTCATGGATTCAGAAAATGTGAAGAGTAAAAAATGTGTTCTGGTATTTAGCATTTCAAGTATTTACAGCAGGTAACATTACACAGGTGGAGCACAAACCCAGCCCCCTGTACTTACATCTCTGTTCACATTCCGGGATTCTGTACAGCGATGCCCGCGCTCCACACACACAGCTGAGCCAAGATGTGTAAACACACACACACAGCTGAGTCCAGAGGTGTGTGCGTTACAACACGCAGTACATTACTGGGAACGATACAGAGATAATTACCAACGGCCGCTGGCGCAGGTGAACTAACGCTAGGCTCGTTGCTCTACTCTGCAAATATTGAATTTTTACAAACAAGCTACAACAAAAGCTGTTGGTTTGTAGTCTAACTGTTTAGCTTAGTTTGCCGGGAATCTTGAAAATTTGGACAAATTCTTATAAACTTAGCCGCTGGCTGAACAAGCCATCCTCTCCGCTGGAGCGGTAAATCTATGGATGTATTATAAGACCAAAATATATGCATGTGGCTACTTAATATGCACGTGAATGACGCGATTGTTACGTTTGCGTCCTTCGTTCTTGATGATGATGCTGGTTGTATTATTTTGCAACAGCATCATTTCGTTGCAAATGAGGCATACATGAGAAATGTGTAGCCTGCTTATCAATCCATTCATCATTAAAGCTTGGGTTTTCCACGTCAACTTTTGGCTTCAGCCTCTTTGACAGTGACATTTTTACCTGACAACAGGCCTTTCTTCCTGCAAGCATTGTCCACCAATCAGGACACTGCATACTACAACAACCATGTCTCTGTAATCACAGACTTTAACCATCACTCCTCAGTGAACTGCCTCCTAGTCTGAGATCTTTTTCTAGTTATAAAGAGCCAGTTATCGTTATGGAGTTTACATGTTTTTTAGGAGTTTGCTCACACTAATACATGTAAAAATTATAGCATTAATTCAGTAAGAAAGTGAAAATATCAAACAAGAAGATGCGTATTAGGTATATATACATTTTATGTTCTTTATTTGAAAGTCCGGCCCCCGGAGTGTCTGCTTAGAAAAATTCTGGCCCTTGGAAAAATGTAGTTGATGACCCCTGCTCTAGAGCATTAAGTACCAGAAGGCAGCAAAGCAATTAATCTGTTTTAAATGCTCTTTAATAACAGACAAAGGCCTGGCTGCTCTTGCTGCAGAATAATAGTTAATGACAGACACACAAACACGAGGGTTCAGCCATGCTTCTACATACAAAGATAATTACTCCAGACACAAAACAGGTCAATCAGCATTAAGAGCCCAGTGTGTTTCTGAAAGATTCCTCTAATACCCCACTCATTTCATACATTTTGAAAGCTTATGTTCAGTGCCATCACAGGTGCGGCTGTGGTACAATCTGGCAGGGGAATTGTTGCAGATATTAAATTGCTAACGAAGGAAAAACAATGTTCCGCATGCAGAGGATTCAAAGCTTTGCATTGGTGTCAGGATCGGAGGTGTGAAGTCTAGCCAAATATTTCACACGCCAGCCTCCAATTATAAAATAAAAACATTCACATAAATAAGGATGGAGTGTTTCTAGCTTTTTGTTGCCACTTTAGGGTATAGTAGGCTATTTTTTTTTTTTTTTTGCTAGGTTTTATTGAACACTGCGAAAACAGCTTCAAGCCCATTCCCACCTAATGAAGATGTAAATCTTTCAAAACAGGTTTTATTTTTTTAAGGGTTCATAAAATCCTATAACAGCTCATTACTGTACTTTATGTTCTTCTTGTTTTTCCTCAAACAGGACATTTGTTGAGGACTATTTTCAGCCGCAGATGAGTATTTATGGCATCAGGATAGTCACCATTACAGACATTTATGATAGTTTAAGATCTAACGCCATGAGCATTAATGTGCTGCTACGACATCCTCCACTCTTCTGGTCTCTGGCTTCCCACCAGATGTTGAACCTGGCTGCAGGGATTTGCTCCCATTCAGCCACAATAGCATTAGTGACAACACTGATGTTGGGTGATAAGGTCTGGCTCACAGTCAGTGTTGCAGTTCAACAATAACCGTAGCCACAAAGGTGGAAGCACACAATGGTCTTAAATACCAATGGGCCCCATACAGTACATGAATAACATAACTTGTTGTATTCGCCCATTTTTCTTATGTACAAACCAACTGGTTCAGAATTGTGATATAACTCAATTTGTAATCCCTTAATTTGCCTTATTACCAAAATCACTCCCCGTCACCCACGTACCCACCCCCCCCAAAAAACGTATTACAGCTGCCTCAATGTCTTTATTCAAGTTGTGTCCTTTATTAATAGGGTTGGGCATCGAGAACCGATTCCTACTTGGAATCGTTTCAAAAATTACGATTCCAGTGGAATCGTTTCTTTATTGGAATCGTTTGGAGGATTTGGTTTCAAATCTGATCATGGGTTCCAAATTTAACATGCGCAAGTTTTAGTGTCCGTAGCGGCCAGGCGCTTGTTGTGTTGCAGCCTTGGAGCACAGTAAGCAGCGCTCTAGTGTGGCTTTATTTTCCGTTGAAAAAGCCCAGTAAAACTGCAAACCACCATTGAATCAAAATAAGACGCTCCTCTTATTTGTGAAATAAGCATGGGACCCGTTTGACCTCCACCCCTCAAAGAATCGGAATCGAGAATCGACAAGAACCGGAATCAAAAGGAAGAATCAGAATTGGAATCAGAATTGTTAAAATCCAAACGAAGCCCAACCCTATTTATTAAGTCATGGACGTTTTATCTTTAGCAATATGTTGTTTTTGGCACATAAACTGTCCAACCATTCTGTTCAGTCATTTGTTTGGGTCTCCCACTGTACTACCACTACTGATACTGCCAATTTTTTTTTCTGTTCTCTTCTGCTGATTTGAGACCGCATGATGGGATTTCACAGTATCTGGATGATACTGGCCCACAAAAGGAGCAGAACCAACACATTCTCCCTCCCATCGCGTCAAAAAGCGGCGCTTGGTCAGGTGCCTTTGGCGTTTGTTATTGACGCAAAAAGTCTCCTTTAGCGTCATATTAAGACACGCTTGGACGGGACTCTTGGCGTCACTTTTTGACGCTCTGGGTCAGGACGTACGTTTAACTGACATGCAGCACAAGAACGGGACAGTTAGGTTTAGGAAAAGATGGTGGGTGGGGTTACAAAATGTATGTTTTAGTGACACGCGGGACAAGAACGGGACAAGAACCCCAGTCTCCTGGGTGAAAGTCCTGTGTACTTTGACCCATACACCCCCCCCCCCCAACCAACCTCCTTATGTGGCTTGTCGGTCTTTCAATCTACTCTCTACTGTTGTCTCTCTTAATACTACGTCATCTTACAGTATTACGTCGGTATCTGACGCTGACAGACACTGACCAAGCGTCAGTATTTGACAAGTTGTGAGTGACAACGGGTTGGCAGAACAGGCAGCCTTATGTATGAATTTGGAAGGGTATGATTAAATCTCACAAACAGGTGACATTCATCAAGTTGAGATAAATAATTACAGGTTTGTGCTGGTAAGACAGGTGACGGTGAATACAACTTGGAACAAACCCTATGGATAAAAAGAGGGGGAGGAGTTCACTGCTTTGGAACTTAGTGGTCTCTCCATTGGTCTCAAACCATGGGGGCCATTATACGTTTGACCGTGTACACCGGAATGTGTAAAGAACATTGAACGACATAAAACTAATTTTGTCAAGACGGTTGTTAATAGATATGCCCACCAAGGTGGAGGCAGGAGCTGAAAACTTCTGTCAGCACATCTACAGCTGTATGTACATCACCTGCAGTGACCTGCGAGGTTGTTCCTTCATGGCCCACCAGGATGAACCCCCAGCAGCCCCCTGCCACCTCCTCATCCATCTCTCTCTCTGGTTCTCTCGGTCTGCGTCTCCGTCTCTGAGTCACAATGCAGTCACATCCCACACTGTGTGGGGAGACAAGGGCTTCTGATGTATGAGTGTTATAAAGCGTGGGAAGAGTAAACCGCATTGCTCAGAGATCTGTGTATGTGTGTGTGTGTGTGTGTGTGTGTGTGTGTGTGTGTGTGCACGCGTGTGTGTGTGTGTGTGTGTGTGCGTGCGTGCGTGTGTGTGCCAGTGGATCCGAGGCTTACAGGTTAGCAATCCCTGGACACCTCTGAATATATTTCATATACCATTGCATAGTGTATGAGTTTTAAATGGAGCTGTTAAATGCACTCCCAAAGTAACTTGGAGGAACACAGAGAAGAAAAACAATGACGCATTCATCATCTATGGAGTGAATGAAAAAGCTGCCGAGAGTTAAGGACACACCAGAGCACAGTGGGGGCGATTTTTAGTCTTAATAGCCATGTGGGGAAAGGTTGAGGGGGTTGGGAATCCACTCAAGTCCATGGAAATAGATACGGCGGCTCTGGCAGTTCCCATAGGAACACTTTCGCCCTGATGCCCAGTGCATCAGGGCTACAGGGATACTTTTTTACACCCTGTAAAAAAAACATCCAGCTGCTGACAAAGTACTTCTCAGCAGCTCTCAGAAGCTCTTTACCTTCTGTGGAACTCAACAGAGACACAAAAATCCAACTGGCAGACATTGTACATCCTATATATTGTTTGCACATTCTGCATTCAACCCATTCAGACACTTTTTTTAACAGTTATTATGTATGTGTATATATATATATATATATATATATATATATATATATATATATATATATATATATTTGTTTCTGTATTTATTGTTTATTTCAGATTAATGTTTCATATTTTTGTTTATGTATGCACATAATCAAGGCAAATTCCACATAAGGGTAACTTATTGTGGGAATAAACTCTTTTCTGATTCTGACTTCCAAAATAATTGCAAGTTGTTTGACAAGCAAAAAGCACGTGGAGTTGAGCATCCGTATGCCCAATTGCAGTCTGAGCATGGAGGCTTTATCAGCAGTCGTGTCCACCAAAGATGGATGTGTGTTGGGAAGGACAAAAGCCAGGAAAAAACCTTATTTCTGGGAGCTGTCAGTCAGACTGGAGAAAAAGACAGAAGAGCATCTGATCCCTGTGAGGAAACACCTTATGGGCCTTTTCTTATCGTTCCCTCTGAAATGAGGCATTCATCTTCGGAATTGAAATGTCTGGTTGGCTGACCTGCAACTTAAACCAAACAGCGACCCCCTGATATGTATTTATAGACAATGCGTTTGGGCAGAGCGTTTCAGAGATGGTGCTGCTGTGCAAGGTGAGGGGTGTAATGGTTTGTCTCTCCACGGCTGATAGGGTTAAAGAGATTACACTGATTTACGCTGATTCTGATTCATCTGCTGGAGTTTGTTGGATTAATAGTTAGATTGGTTTATGAGTGGATCACAATTGATAGCATGGGTTTTTTTTACCCCAAGAATTTGACTTGGGTTTTAATTAGAGATGCTAATTTAGATTTTTTTTCTGACCAATAGATCAATGTTTCATTTCCGGGATTGTTCAGGTTCTGCCGGAATTGTCGCCAGATGTCCCTCATTTTCAGCCGGATGTCCGTTACCTTCCTCTGTCTTTGTGTTGGCGTTCTAACCTCTGGTGGATGACTATGGTTAACTGCTCCTCAGATCTCTGCAGGGTAAATCCTGTGTGTGTATGTAAATGTATACATTTATTTGTGAAGTGATCCACTAATGAGTTGAGAGGGCAAAAGCGTCGATATTTTTTATTTTATTATTATCATTATTTTTTAATTTTTTTTTAGTTAACATGCAAAAATATTCATCTAAGACAGTGGTTCACGTTTATGTTGTGTTTAAACCCCCTACCGCTAGATGGCTATGCTGAGACGCACCACTAGTGTCCCTGCCTAACAGTGCCTAACAGTGCCTGACTTTTAGCTAGAAGCTAACAATGTAGCTATGACTGAACTTTGGCCTACTTTAGCATATAAACATTAGCTCACTAAGAACCTGTGAACCACAATCCCAAACTGGCAGCTTGATTTTCTGTGTACTGAATTGTTTACCTAAAGTAAACTTCTTTGACTTTTATGCACATCATGTCTTTTTTTAAATATTAGTTTTTCTAAAATTATACTTAAAAAAAATCCCAATATATCGCCTTACGCACAGTATCGAAATATATTGCAGTACATTGAATCGTGACCCATGTATCGTGATACGTATCGTATCGCCAGATTCTTGTAAATACACAGCCCTACTGCTGAGGAGGGTCTGTCTAGTCCACACAGCATTCCAGGATGGGAGAAAAATGTGCTCTGGTTTATTGGCCACCCTACACATTATTGTAGGCCCAGTTTAAAACACATTTAAGACTCCTGATTTAGGTAACATACACCTATATTTAAAAGCCCAAAAGCCATTAGTTCTACAGGTTGATGAAGCCAACTCTGTTGCGTATTCCATTTCTGAGAAGGGCTTCTATGTGTTGATATTCGGTCATATAGATATTGTCAATGTTCCTCCCCGATTTCAGCTAGTCCCTGTGTTTTGATATTATTTGAAGATGTCAGACCAGAGAGATGTTTCCAGTGTGGTGGGGAGGACTTTGTGTAAAAACCTGCAAAGAAAGCTGCCTTATCCTGCCTGAAGGAACTGTTAACCCGACAAAAAGAATTTCAGCTTTCAGTGGAGTGATTCAGTGTCCCATGATGCTCCAAATGGAGTTTCACAAACTCTCACTAAAAGAGTGGAGGAAACAGGGTAAGAACTTGCCATCCTTTTATATGTCGTCTGGAGCATTTGCACCTCTTGTTAGAGATTTGAACCAAGGACACAGCATTTTATTGAAGCTCTCTTTTTTCATAATTCTGCCAATCGCTACTATTGGCAATAATAACATCGTACCCAATCAGTTATTTTCACCACGTAAAAAAAAGTCAAACAAGGGCAAGGAACGTGGCAGTCACGATAAGAAAGCAGATCGAATGAGTTCAACTACGATCTGATAGTTTGCCTGCACATTATCCACATTTCAGCTGTGCTTACGTTAGACTGGACCTCCAGATGATGGTCTATAAAAATAAAAAAATAAGTTATGATTAGAGATGTTCCGATACTGATACCAGTATTGGAAAAGGCTCCGATACTGCCTAAAATGCTGGTATCGGAGAGTACTAGAGTTTATGCACCGATCCGATACCACCTAATTTAGCTGTTATAACAGACTGTCAAACTGGATAATCAAAGAAAGTTCTATGGCGTTCATTGTTTGTTCATGTTTCACAAAAAGTGTAACCTGAGATATAAATAATATATATATATAAATATATAAATCATATCACATCCATACATTGAAAGTAGTATACAGCTGTTAAAACATAATAAAATATATATGATACACTGGTATTGGATCGGTACTTGGTTTCAGCCGACCGAGTACTGACGTAAACTAGGAGACTGCTGGCTGGTCATGTGACGCCGGCTACGGACCTCCGTCAGTAGTTGCTAGTTGAGTTAACCTGACAATAGGTGACTTTGAGCCGGGTACAGAGCACCGCAAGCTGCTGGACGTTTCGGAGGACATTAGGGTTAAGTTCAGGCGACAAAATGTGAGCGTCGCGTGGCGACGACAGTTACGTTAAGGTACCAAAACGACTAGTTAAGTTTAGAAAATAGGTCGTGGTTTGGATTAAAACACTCCCAGGGAACACGGCGTTTCCTGGGTGAAAGTCTTGTTTTGTCCAGAGTCGGGCTTTACCGGACTGTCGATAATTGTTAAGGTGGTGTTTTTTTTTATGCAATTTTGTTATTTGGGGCTTCATTTACTCAAGTACAATAATATTTTTTTGTTCATCACATTTTCAGAAAAAAGAAACGGCAAATGCATAGATTTCTGTCAAATTAGGTAACACATACTTATTGCCTTTACTGTACGCAAACCCATCATGCTTGCTGTTGATGCTTAGTCACCCCACCTCCCACCCCCCCTCCCACCCCAACTATAAATTTACTAAGCCTATTTACAGTCAGGAACATCCCTGCATACAAATTACAGTGCTTAACTTTTGGTAGCTTTTTGAACGTATGGTCACAGTTTTTTTTTTTACCATTTATGTACTGTTGTGTATCTATGTGATCGAAATAAACCAAACTAAAAAAGGGAAACAATAAAGCAGGTGTAACAGTCAGAGGGAGAATGGTGGCACAATATGTTGGTGACTGCTTGCTGAATGTCAGCGATGACGTGGCGGCGGGGGGGGGGCTGATTGGGTGCTGGGTGCTCTGTGGCGGGTTCACCCACAGGTTAAGCTACCCGCTCTGCAGGAAGAGACTGATCGATGCAGTTTTTTTTTTTTTTATTTATTTTTTTTAATGTATCTATTTATTTATTTACCTAGAAGACCTGTCAGGAACACAGTTCACGTGCAATAAAAAAAGACAATTAGTAATGTATTTCTATAACATATATTTATGCATGTGGGCATTGTAATGGATGTAGAATTCTAACATTCTGTTCAGTTTGGTATAAGCCTGTTTTTTTTACATCCTCTTTTCATTCCCCCGCCCCCCTCCTCTTATCCGTCCTAACATTTTTTCCCTCTTTCTGTTCCTGTCTCCCTTCATCTCCCTCTGTATCCCCCCCCCCCCCAACCACCGCTCTCTCCTTTCACTGCCTGTTATCTCCACCATGCAGTTGACTGCTTCTGTCCTCTGGGTGTCAGCACTCGCCTTATCCTTCATTCAGCCGTGCAGCTTTGTGTGGACTAATCACCCCATTTTCTTCCCGCATTTCATGTTTTCCTGATGATTTTCCTCAGTCCTCTTGCCTCTGTCTTTATTTCATTTTCCTCACCCTCGTCTGCTTCCCTCCCCAGCTGCCTGCTTGTTTCCACAATAGGTGTCAACTTCAACCTCATATTTCAACCCTCCTTTCTTCACACACCCACACACACACACACACACACACACACACACACACGGGCACACACGGGCATACACATGCACACACAGAGCTCATATAGGGTTGCTGCAGATTTATTTATTGAGGTGTGTGTGTGTGTGTGTGTGTGTGTGTGTGTGTGTGTGTGTGTGGGTGAGATTCAGTGGGGTGGGGGGTGTTAGTGGCAGCTATTGATGATTTCAAAGCTGCAGAAACTGGAGCTGTAACAGGAGATGCCCGTCCACTCATCCCACCGCTACGAAAAGGAGGTGAAGGTGACTTTCAGGAAGTTCATTACACACACACACACACACGCACGCACGCACGCACGCATGCACGCACGCACGCACGCACGCATGCACACAGCTCTATAGTTGGGCGATATGAAGAAAATTAAATATCATGATATTTTTGACCAAATACATGGATGTCGATATTGCAGCAATATTGTAGGGTTGACTATTGGTGCTTTCACAACATATTAACACAATGAGAGTTGAGTTAAATAACCAATGACTGGATACAATGACTAAGTAGGCAATGGCAAATAATAAAACATCTAGAACAGTCTGGTAAGTTCAGAAAATGACATCACTTTACAGTAATGCAGCCTTTAAAACCAGGAAAAGACAACACTTTCAATTATGTAATTTCAAGATATCACGATATCCAAAATGTAAGACAATATCTAGTCTCATATATTGATGTCAATCCCTAACACACACACACACACACACACACACACACACACACACACACACGCATAAATAATTCCACGTATTCCCATTAATGGGTTCGTATGGTATCGCAAGATATTATGGTGATAGCCAGCTGGTCGCGTGACAACCGGTGACATGACAGTTAAGTTTAGAGAAAAGGTGTCTGTGAGGTCCTGGTCGTTTCAGCAGCTGTTGCAGTTGAGTTTAGCCGACAAAAGGTGACCGTCCTGCAGTGACGACAGTTAAGTTTAGACACCGAAACCACTAGTTAAGATTAGAAAAAAAAGATTGTAGTTTGGATTAAAACACCGGTCCCCTTAAGTAGTCCTCCCGGGTCACAAACACGCGTTTCCTGGGTGAAAGTCTTGTGTTTGTCCCCGGGACCCGAAGTCCGCTCCCCGGCTTATAAACTCTGTGTTTTACCCATCCACCCCCGACCTCCTGACGCTTGGTCAGGTGTATTTGCCGTGTGTTATTGACGCTAAAGCATCATATTTAGACGTGCTTGGTCAGGACTAGGGATGGGCGATATGGCCTAAAATCCATATTGCGATATACATTGCAGCCTCTTGCGATAACGATATATATCGCGATGTATCAATTATAATAGAACCATTTCAGACCAGGTTACATAGACCCTAAGGAAAAGTACACACACACACACACACACACACACACACAAACACATACAAACACACAGGAGAGTCGGGACCTTTCCCAGTGGTCCGGTCTGATAATAGTTATACATTGCAAGTTGTTAGCAACACCATCCGGCGGCCTGACGTCGCTGCCTGCTGGTCAAACTGTGCAGCCTCTGCTCAACCCGTACGGGTATTTTTTTGGTCCCACTCCGCCGCTGCACACACACACACTCACGCGCACACACACACACACACACACACACACACACACACACACACACGGCCGTATGTTCAGCGGGAAAGTATGACGTCTGCAAACACCGGCTGCCAAGATTCCAATCGTCTGTTATATAGTGAATTGTCAGGCTGGTGAAAGGCTCCGTGGTACGGCTTGACCACAGGTCCGTTGTAGCTGCTTAAATCCAAACCAAGTCCAAATAATGGATGTTGCACCGGTCTTTTTCACCAGCTCCTTGTTTCGCTTTCAGCCATGTTTACTCAAGATGACGATGACTCGTTGCAGCCGGTTGCAGCTCGTGGCTCTAAACTTCGCAGGTAGATTGCGTCATCAACATGAATTATCGCGATAGTGAAATATAATTAAAATCTCTATCGTAGATTCAATTTTGTATCGTTTATATTGCATATCGTCTCTATCGCCCATCCCTAGTCAGGACTCTTGGCGTCACTTTTTGACGCTCTGGGTCAGGACGTACGTTTAACTGACATGCAGCACAAGAACGGGACAGTTAGTTGTTAGTCGCTGTTTAGTTTAGATGGTGGGTGGGGTTACAAAATGTACGTTTCAGTGACACGCGGGACAAGAACGGGACATGAACCCCGGTCTCCTGGGTGAAAGTCCTGTGTTGTTTGACCTATCCACCCCCCCAACCAACCTCCTTACTCTGATTTCCGGTCTTTCATACTACTCTCTACCGTTGTCTCTCTTAATACTACGTCATCTTACAGATTTTTGTGTCGGAAGTTGACGCTGAGAGACACTGACCAAGCATCAGTATTTTACGAGTTGGGAGTAAGAACGGGTTGGTAGCCTACGTGGATGCCCTCAGTGAACTGCAATGCCTTGCATTGCACACACAGAGGATTTGAAGGGATAATGTGTGTGTGTGTGTGTGTGTGTGTGTGTGTGTGTGTGTGTGCGTGATTGTTTGGAAGAGAGCTGAAGGTCAAAGTAAAGCGGGGGTTTTGGTAGGAGAAGCAGGAAGGATGGGTTTTAGGATTATTCAGGTGACTTGGACTCAGGGTGCCACCAGGGGTGTTCTGACAAAAGGCCCCCTCTGAATTATTGACAACATAATGTAATGTCCTTGCAGAGGAAGAAAGACAACACTGAGTTATTCTACTCCCCCCCTACCTCCCTGAGTCTGATTATTGGGCAGAAAGGAAAAGGAAAATAAGTTCCTAGTCTTTTTTTTTTTTTTTTTTTCTGCAGAAGAATGAATCTTATCTGTAAATGGACCCCACCCCCCTTTTTCTCTTGCCTTGCCAAAGCCTTTATTTGACAGAAGGAGCTTCTGTCCTTTGCTCCAAACTGCAGTTAATCTTCCTCTGTATCCAAAAAGCATATTTGTTCACAATAAACCCAGAATGGTTCGGGAGAGAAGCTGAAGGTTATTCTGCTGCACCAGGCTCACTTTAGTCCCATAAAACACGGGAATTGTAGAAAAAAGATGCATTTGGTTTGCATTGGAATGGCTGCTCTATGATGCCTGATTAGAAAAGCAAACGGGAGGCTATGGGGGTCATCTTATCGGTAATAACTGTGTACAACACTTGTTTGTACAAGCTAAATATTGAGAGTCCCAAATTTGGTATACTTAGCAAATGTACATGGCATTATTTTAAATAATTTCAACAATGAATGTAGTGAAAGAAATCAAATAGTGGTCAGCAGGGTCAGAGAAGAGTCAGGAACCAAAAGAAGACACAGAACACAGAAGAAAGGTCCATTTCTGAATTGTAAATAAGGTCAGAGGTTTGGAGCAATGTAAGTCCAATTTGAAGACAAATAATGGTCAATAAGTTGGCAAAAAAAACAACTGGTATGGTATTCTAAATGTTAAATGTCTTATTGTCAACAGATTCCATTTAAAGACCAGAACAAACAACACGTCTTTATACTTTGACTTCCCTCCCTACCCTGTCTGTGGTACTCAGCTCACAATTCATTATTTAAAAGGATTTCTTTAAACAGCTGCTCACTGTAGTTTTTATCAAAGGAGGAAATCATTTTTGGGGGACTATTTTCAGCAGCGGATGTATCTTCTCTACTTGTGAAGCTCTAGTGAGTGGTTGGGACAGCAGGAAGGTATATGTAGGATTAACGTTTAAAAAAAACTACTGTTGCAAGGCTAAGCTAACTTGGGCCCATAGAACAAAGAAACACAGTTAGTAAAGGCTTACCTAGCTGGTGAGATTAGTTATATTGTCTACTCTCCCTGCGTGTTGCGTTTAATGTGAGAATGAGACTAACGGTGCATTCAGACCAAAAAAATGATCTGCTATATTTGCCGCAGGGTTTTGCGGGGGGGGTGTCACTGAAACGGCCCATTTGTGTGAAGTCCTGTTGTGTTCTTTAACCCCCCCAATGTAGCGCACACTTTAAATTTCATCAGTGACTTATTTCCGTCACATCGTTTATAGATCTCAATGTTTCCGAGCGTACTTGAAGGCAGCTTTATTTCACAGCTTTATTTTTAAAAGCGAGTGCTTTTGTTGTTGCAGGAAACAGTCAGCTGTTCCACAAACTCCCGGGCAGTTCAGAGCTTGTGTTTGGTGTTTAAAACCTTTCTTGTGGCAGAGATAGAGGCAGTGATGTTTCCTGTGTCCTGTACGGTACCGCCTCAAACCATAGCTCAAAACACTACGACAAATCTGCTCTTCCCGTAACATGAGGTTGCGTTTCTCCAAAAGTTGACTCAGTCTCAACTTTTTGCTGCAGGCCCGCTGCGTTTGTTTGGGTGTGACCTCATTCAAAATAAATGTCAATGTAAATGTATTTATATAGCACGTTTAAAAACAACTGGGTTGACCAAAGTGCTTTACAAGGTAAAAACAACAATAATACAACAAATGAATACAGAGTACATCACAAAGAAAAATAATAAACAAAGGTAATAATATCTTTCCTTGAACCTACATTGTGTAATTTTTTTGAGTTGATTCTTAGCAAAAACCCCTTTGTTCTTTCACAAATATGTGCTCATTCATGTGTAATTACTTCCACCAACTAATCAAAGTATTCTCGTAAGCGTAGAATCTGCCATTCAGAATCATTGAGAATACATACGGGCGAGCTCTAATGACGGCCGCCATGTAGCGCCTCCATCTTTAAAATACATTAGCTGGGAGGGAAAAAGAGAATTAAAACGACAACGCGACAGGCAAAGCAACAAGACCAAAGTTCATATTGGAGAGGCTAGAACAGCTGTGTGTAAACGACGGAGATACTAAGAGCTAATTTCGGGTTCGACCACCGTAGGAGTTAAAACACGCTCGGAATGGGAGGGGCTAGAAAGTAATATTCAGTTGGTTGTCATATACAATTTCACCGCTAGATGGGAGAAAATCTTACACAATGTAGCTTTAACTGGAAGGAAAGACCTGAGTTTTTGCCGGACTGTCGGCTGTCTGAACATGGTCTAAAGCTGGCATGGATGGGTGCATATCTTTCCTACTTCTAGCGGAGTTTGTGCTGTGTTAACTGACTCACCCTGTCGCTGTTTCAATTCTCCTTCCGAAGCCAGGCCTGCCTGCTCCTTCGTCGAGACGGCCAGCAGCCTCTGATGTGGCCCTCCGGCCTCTCTGCCGTCGGGTCTGGACCCGCCCGCTCTTTGGTGTCGTCGTTCAGGTTTTAAAAAGGTGTATTCACAAATAGTGTTTTCCGTGTGGTTGCGTGTCAGCCTGCTGCATGCTCGCTTCCGTCTTACTCCATCCGAAATCAATCTCAATTAGTCTCACCTGCCGGTTAGGCCGGGTTTAATCAGAGTCACACAAATACGCCCCCTCATGTGTCACATGACAGTACTGACCCTATTGGCGCTAACTACATTCACTAAAAGACCTGCCGTAACACTACTCGTTCATGGTAACGGAGGAACATGCCATGATGTGTTTTTTAATAGTTTAGAGCTCTATGGCACGGAGGAATATTATATATCAGTCTTTGCACACACACACACACACACACACACACACACACACACACACACACAAACACACACACACAATACTTTAGTTAGTAGGACACTATTGATGGTTTTGGTTTGTTAATGAGATTTGTTGTGTTCACAGGTTGAACGTCTATCTCTCTGTTCTCTCTTCTCTTCAATAACTTTAAAAATGACATCTTCCTTCAGCCATTACCAATAAAGTATGCACGTCACTACATGACGGTGACAACTCGTAGCCATGGAAATTACATTACGCTCCTGTGACTGGACTGGCATGCATGCACACAAAGGCAGCTCTCTGTCGTTTCACAGTCTGCAATGCTTGTCACCTACTTTAACAAATGTGTGCACTAGAAAATATGTGCCTACATAACATAATAAATCACACATTGATCTGCACTTCGGTCCAGACTAAAGCCCTCTAAAGTTCATTTATTTCACCATAACATGAAAGTGTTCAACAGAACAGTCAATCAACAATTAAGCACCAATGACTTAGCTATCCCTAGAGCACAGGTGTCAAACTGTGCCCCTCACAGATTTTGATCCTGCCCGCATATCGCTTTAGGTTCACAATACATTTTGGCGAGCCTAGTTGTGCACCAAACCAAAAAGAAAGGTAACTATTTTTCAAACTGCAATTGCAATTGCGCGAATTTGGCAGATTTGCCGACTTTCAGACTCAGAAATTCCCCCAGAACCAGAGAGTTTGCATAATCAGGCTGTGAAACAGGTTGTTGTGAGTCGGCTGTGTGATAGCCTACTTTAAAAAAATGTTAATCTTTGTTTTTGTATTTAATGGGTTGTTTTATTTGCTAAAATCTAAGGAACGTTTTTGGGAACAATTTTGGGGCGTTATGTGGACCAAACTGTAAGTGAGACGGCTGTTATGAGACATGCAATAATACAGTCAACGATATTTGACTTTTCCAAAATAAAAGCATGTCAATAAACTCTACATGTTGATGTAATTCTCATTTTCCAGTGTGGCCCTTAGTGAAATTAATTACAGCACCAAACATTTAAAGTTTGTCTGGAAGGATGTCATTCATACCAGAATGGTTTATCCCCCTGGGGGCATGAATGGTTGAAACCAGTTTCCAAATGTAACTGATAGAAGGATAGTTCAACGTTTGCATTAGAACAGTCAGATGCAGGCAATCCGGTCATTCAATAGTTGTTTTTTTTGTATTTCACCATCATTATTATTATTATCAAAATATAGTTGTATCTGTTACACTTATGTTCCACCACTGGCAAGTAAAACATAATGCATTTATCAAGCATTTAGCCCTTGATGTGATGATTTTAGACTACGTTTCCACAAAATATGGTCTGGGAAAACTCCTAACCTTGGCCTAAAAATAGCATTTTTATACTATGCCTACTTCTGTTAATCTGCCTCTGAAGCTCTCTCAGTTTGGATTGTATTTTACATTTTCTTGTTCATAATAACCAGGGCTGTTTGGAAATGAAGAGACTTTTGAATGTGAATAGATGCAGTCAAGGTTTGTCTTGAAAAGCCAATAAAGTGTAACAACAAAGATTTTAAACCATCTCACTGACTCTTCGGATTTAATTGGGGTCAGGGGTCAACACCTACAATAGGACTTATGTGCAAGGGTCAATTATTAACAAAGACACCTACTGTATTTGCAGCAGCAGTCCTTTACAGACTCTTCCCCCAAATCAGTCAAGCTGGACATAACCAAATCTGATGTGTATATGTTGCTTGGATCTCCATAACAACATGCAACATGCTCATTGTGCTCATTAGGAGTAGGAATATTGATATGTTGAGTAGTCAATATCTATAAGCAGCTTTATAATTGCACTAGTCTCACATTGCTAGAACTGCCATCACAGCACTGTGTCAGTGCTGAAGTATGGTATGGCTACACCACCTGTCTATTCTGGGATAGGGGGGAACAAAATATAATGATATAAATGTATTTCTTTAAACCAATCACAACCGTCCTGGGTGGCGATAAGCCCCAATAGCGGAGATAGCGAAAGGGGAGGGACATAAGATTAGATTAGATAGACTTTATTGATCCCAAATTGGGAAATGTCAGTACTACAGCAGCAAAATATCAGACACACAGCACACATACAGAATATACAGATAATAACCAATAGGATAGAATACAAGAACAACTATTCAAAACTAAAGATACAAAAATACAAAGGGAAGAATGTACAAACGTTTAAACAAGTGGCAAATAAAAATGTACAACTAGTTAAATAGTATATATAAAGATGTAAGTAAAACCTATGTTTGTGCAAGTTGCACTTAGTGCAGCATTGTGATATATATGAGTCTTATCTAACACTCAGTGATGAAGTGTTAAAAAGTGTTATTGCCTGTGGTAGGAATGTGCCAGATGTCAGGTTTTATCCCAGCAATATACATCCGTTGATCCAGACTGTTTGCACTGATAGTGGGAATGACCATACTACTGGTCCAATGGGTTGCTGTTGTTTGTGTTGTTTTTGGTGGTGGTTGGGCTTCCAGTGGATAATAGGGTCAATTTCTGCCTACACCCGGCTGATTATGCACTGATTGAGTGTGGTCACAGAAACATAAGCAAATCCAATTTCACAGCCAGCAGTAAACACTTGGGTCACACTCGGCCAGTCTGCTGACAACAAAGAGATATTGCCTGTGATCACTAGGGCCTGCTAATTTCATCTATGAAGGGAAATTAAATAGTTATTTCGACTTTGTTCACTGGAATCTGTCTCTTTTAATCCATAAAGTTTGACTCATCACACGTGACATGGTAAGATTACACACAGCTGTGGAGGAATTTTGTGTGTGTGTGTATGCATATCTGACTGAATCAAGTGCCCTACACAGTGCCCCCCCCCCCCCATCCCGACCCTCAGCCCAAATTAAAGTGACTTGTGAGTAATTATGAACGTGTGTCTGGATGTTGGCCAACTTCATATTCTATTCATGCAGATTAATACATATTTGCGGTTGCCTGTGGGGGCTGTAAGGCATCTGTCTTTAGCATTAAATATTCATGAGTGTGCAGGACAAAGAGAAAAAGAGCCTTTTAGAGCAGCTCTTTACCCGCTCCTCTTCATATTAGCACGCATCTTAATGGAGCGCATTAAATCAGAATGGCCAAACAGGGAATTTCCCAATGACAATGGCATTTATCACACCTCTGTTTTAAAGGGAAAATCTCCCCTCAGATTATCAGTCCGTGTTACTTAATGATGGAATTGTGTTCCAGGTTAATCAAGTCTTGTATTCTACTGCCATGTATACGCTTTATGCATATATATATATATATCTTCAGTTCAGCTGCCAGCAAAATAAAATATTTTAATCATGTTTTTGAATGAACCCAAAAATACTATTTGTATTTGAACACCAGCTTAAAAACATAGAAATAAGTCTAAACTGAGTCCAAATAAACCCTATTTAATTTGTAATGGTTTGAGTGGAAGTCAATAGTGACAGTACAGTGGGAGGTTAGTGAAATAAATGCATGTGCAACAATTGCAATGGACCATATTTCATGATTTTCTTTCAAAACTATACTTCTATATGGATTTACTGTATATTAGGGGTGTCACGATTTTAAATAAAAAGAAATTGAGCTTTCGATTTAGACTATCAAAATCAAAAGATCTGTATAGATCCCAATATTTGTTTGTCTTCATGGTGCGTTCATGCGCACCTCATTAAACTAATGGTGCATCCAATTACACTTCGTCATTTTGAGAAACTCAAACTGATGTTGTAAAGTACCCTTCTGCCATATAGTCACTCTTAGTGTCACTGCTGAAAAAAAAAGTTTAAATTGAAAATTGAATCGAATTGTGACCTTAAATCAAATCGTGAATTTGGAGAATCGTGACACCCCTGTGTTATTTTTATCTGTTCAGAGAGCATCATAGCATATTTTAATAATGTAGTAAAATTTGTTATCACCCCTTGTATACATACTGTATGCCACTCAATGCCGTTTAAATATTGGAACTATAATGTTACTTACTAATAAGTATAAGTGTGACCCAAGTGATCCCAGGGGGATCAAAGGATGATTTCAGGAATAAGGAGGACAAAATATATTTCTGTTCACATACAAGCTAGTCTTTCCCCAGACTTTGATGAAATTGTAAACGTCTTTGGTTTCCTGAGCTGTTGAGACACTCAGTAAAGGCAGTCCACTCTCTGATCAGGGGTTGACAAATAATGCAGTGCTATATAAAGGACCACTGCTGTTTGTGTGTGTGTTTCCAGGTGGCTGGAGTGTGTGGGGTCAGTGGGCACAGTGCAGCAGCGAGTGCGGAGGCGGGGTTCAAACCCGGACTCGGACCTGTCGGTCACCTCCGGAGGAGTCGTACCTGTGTGAGGGTGTGGTGGAGGAGGGCCGGCCGTGTAACTCACAGACCTGCACCGGTGAGCTCCCCGTTATCTGTGTGCGCTTGTATTTGTGTTTCTATACATCCATGTCTGTCAGTAAGTGACCTTTTATGCTTTGTGGTTAAATATGAGCGCCAGGTGTGTGCAAATGTGTGTTTTAAAACTACTTTTTATATTTTGTTTTCCATCTTTATCTTGTTCATTCGCTTGCGTATCCATCCTCTATAAGTCAGTGTTTTGACTTAAGGAGTGCATGTTGGAAAGGGGACTTTGATCGATGAGAAAAAATAATGACATGGTCAACCGTTTTTCAAGACCACGCTTGCACAGTATGTCAAAATCATTACACTCAGAAATGGATAAAAGGACACAGAAAATCAACATCGGAGCACTATTATGTAGAAGTGCTTTTACTGAGTTGTTTCCTGCTTAAAGTTTTCTTCATTTGTACAGAACAAGCAGTATGTTTCTGTTTGACAAATAGCTCAGCAGATTGTCGTCACTCTAGATGTGTTTATGTGTTTTTATTCCAGTTACAGTAGTCATGCTTTCAGAAACATTTGAAGACTCAGAGAAACATTAAACACAATACAACAGCTGAAATCATAAAAAAAATTGCACTCCACACATTTACACCACATTTACACCAACAGCACAACAAAAGTCCCAAGTTTGGCTGATGCTGTTCTGGGTGACCAATCACGTCACGGTTGTGTCCCAAATATAAGCCGTTAATGAAGGACCTCTGGTTGCTAACCCCCCGCCCCCTCCTCCCCCCCGGCCTTGCCTCACCCCCCCTTTAGGCAAAGGTCGCCATCTCTCTCGCAGCCAATCGCTTCGCTCGGTGGACAGCCGCAAGCGTGATGACGTAGACAAGCCCCGCAGCGGACAGCAGAGCCCTCAGACAGGTAAGACAACGGGACGCAGAGGGATCCCATGCATCAGTCACTGTGGCAGCTTGGGTGACCACCACACTTGTACAATATATACATGATGACGACCAACAAACAAGAGACTTGCACTCACTTGTAATGTACACATCAATCAAAATCTCCCCAGGTAGTGCCTCGTCCGCAATGGACTAATTCCAACATGGACCCTCACTGAACATAGTGAAATTGTATTTTTATGTAAGGTCATAACAGTACACTGTGCCCTGTCTGTAAAACACTATATTAAACGGAGTCCTCCCTCTCTGTTAAAGTGATACTCCACCCAAAATCAGGAGTAGCAAGCACTCAATCCTCTGTACGCTAAAAGGAATAGAAATTGGGACGTATGCTGATTCTAAATTGTATACTTTATCTTTCCACGAGTTAGATACTAGTCACATGGCTGTGTGGTAAATATGTAGGGCAAATTAGGTGTTTAGCCTAGCTTAGCATAATAACAAGAAGCAGGAAGAAACAGCTAGGTTGGCTTTGTCCAAAATACACCTACCAACATCTCTAAAATGCCCATTATCTTTTGGTCATTTTTTGCCTTTATTTGATAGGACAGCTGAAGACAGAAAGGGGGGAGAGAGAGGGGGAAAGACATGCAGCAAAGGGCTGCGGGTCGGAATCGAACCCGGGCCGCTGCGGTAAGGACTGAGCCTTAGTACATGGGGCGCACGCTCAACCAGGTGAGCTACCAGGGCGCTCCAGAAAAGCAGTAAAGCAAATTGATGGGCAGAGGAAACATGGATCATGATGAAGGCGTGGCTTCTATGTATTGTCAAACACAAAAACGTTTTCATTTTGTCACTATTGGAATCCATTATAACTAATATGAATCTAACGTGCCTACACTCAATGCCCTTTGGAGAGAAGTACAAACCTTTCAAGCCTACAGGTGTGCAGGTTTGATACAAAGACAAACATTTTGTGTGAAGTATCACTTTAATTTGCCAATCGATTCCCCGCCTCCTGTTTAGTTCTTTTCTCCCTGCTTCCCCAGCTGTGACTGCCCAATTTTCCCTAATTGGTCAACAGTTCCATCAAATCTGTAGTTATGGCCATTCAAAAGATGCCTGACATATCCTAAGCAAGTGGCATACACTTCCCCTTGAAGTTAATGCAAAGGATATGACATCAGAGCCCCACAGATGAAGTAGGACAAGCAGAACAGAAGCTGGGGTCCATTTCAGGGGCCACCTCCTATGACGGACGCAGTGTAGGAAGTTGGACAGAACATTAGATGGGTTGCATCTGCAGCTCCTTTCCAAATGGGATGGTCTACAGAGGACAAAGGCCTTCTGGAAAGCTCCTATCAATGTCTTTTCAGTTGGCCAGCGTGCAATGGTTTGGAATACTGAGGCCATCAAGGACCACCAGTCATGTCTACAAAATAATGCCTCATATCAGCCACATTTGGAGAAACCTTTGGAAAGACCCACCTGTTTGGAAATATTTGGCCTTTAAAGGAGGTGGCCACTAAAATGTGGCACAGCTAAAATCTACCCTTTATCACTCCACAACCCTTCCTCTTTTGGCCTCAGAGGCTGCATCCTGCATGATAATTAGTTATGGCCCTGTCCTTTCCTTTCCCTCTTTTTTCTCCCTCTATCCTCCTATCCTTTACCCACCCTACCTCCTCAGTAGACTCAGCTTCAGGTGAGGAGTGGTCAGCGTGGAGTGTGTGTTCTGCCACGTGTGGGGAGGGCTGGCAGAGTCGCACTCGTTTCTGTGTGTCCTCCTCCTACAGCACCCAGTGTAGTGGGCCACTGCGCGAGCAGAGACCTTGCAACAACTCTGCTATTTGTCCAGGTAAGCCCCCCGTCCCTTCCACCACTGCCACCTTCCTGCGCTCGCCCAGCCCTCTCCTGGACCCTGCCTCACCCATACAAGACCCACCTGACTCCCCTCAGGTTCTTAGCAAATCTGTGGCCCCAGGGTTGATTTCTACCCTCACTTTGCCTGCAGTTTAGAATGACTCCCACTACAATAGCAGAGATTATACGGGGTTCTCAGGCTCTCCTACATGCAGACAGGCAGGGAAACTCCTCAACTTAGAAAGCGGTACTATCCCAGGACAATGGATCGGCGTGGATGATTCCAGTAAAGCATAAACATTTATAATAGTCAATAAAGTTCAGTGTCTCAGTTAAGTTCTCTTGTGTTGTTTTGGTGTATTAAGATGGCCTGGTGTTAGCCCGTCTATAAATCATACCATAACTGCTCTGATTGCAGTGCACGGCGCTTGGGACGAGTGGTCGCCATGGAGTTTGTGTTCATCTACCTGTGGCCGAGGTTACAGGTCCAGAACGCGAACCTGCACCCCCCCACAGTTTGGGGGAGATGCCTGTGATGGCCCTGAGAAACAGACCAAATTCTGCAACATAGCTGTCTGTCCAGGTAAGGAACACAATCATTAATTATTTATTTATTTAACATAACCTATGGAAATGAAATAGCCTAAGTCACAAAAAAATTCAATCAAAAGGGTTAAGCCTAAAAAAATAATAAACGGATCCAAGTGGCCACAAGGGGAACTGTACGCGCAGACACCTAATGCAGAAAAAAAAAACTGATCCATGATTGTATCCAATCTATCACACAACTACTTGTGCCTTTTTCATATGTGTACAGCCTAGGCTTGTGCCGACGAGGTTTCACTTCCGAGATTGCTACATTTTCTGTTGCACGACTAAAACTACTTTCTCGCTCATCCCACAGTTGTCTAAACGCCGTTCAGTTCGGTTAGCGGGGCTCAGCGGGCGAAATTGCTGCTCCACTAGTCTCGCTTTGCCAGGTCCTCCTCCACAGCGCTGCAGAGGAGGGTCTGGCTAGTGTAGGTTTAAATGTAAAGGGGATAATTAGCCACTGTAATGAAGAATATGACAAAATTAATTGCGTCGAGCTACCAAAGCAAGTCACTATCAGCAACACAGAAACATCGTCGACCGGAAATGACGCAACACGCTTACTGCTGCACGTCAGCACATCAGCCAAGCAGGACTCAGGACATCCAACACAGTGTAGCCAGTTTCATTGAACAGTGAAAGCCGCTCTGCATATGCATACTGTATGTTATGCCCAATTACGTGTTCAAGGTAGCCAGCCTGTCAGACTGGCGATCAGATCACCTATTGGAGATCTCGAGCAACCACGATTGGACGATTTGAAAATATAAGCAATCGCACAAGCCTAGTACATCTGTGCGATGTCACGCCAGGGATGCCTTTGAGAAGATTAATCACATCTTGTCCCCTTATAATGACCGGCTTCTTGCCTTGCCTTCAGTTATCGACTATTTGGAAGAGTTATAAACACTTATGCCTTTGACTTCGTACAAACTAGTTTGTTTTAGGCTCAGTGAACCCTTAAAGCTAGTCCATATATGTTAATACAACATTTTTCCTAAACAAGACACTACAGTACATGAATTTTTACTCTGTATTACAAATACGCAAAGAATACAAGATTTGATATGTCCAAGTGGAAATATTCAGCAGTGAGCACCGAGTGGATATGGAATGTGTCCTCATGAAATGCAACTCTTAACTTTATTCCTAAATTGTCTTTGAATTAGTATATGCACTGTAATCCATAATGCACCAAATCAGGGAGAGTGACATTTCCCGTGTACTGTCTTTTCTGTTTGCCTGTTGTTGGTGACCCTGAATATTCTCAGTGGACGGAGTGTGGAACGAGTGGTCCAACTGGAGCTCCTGTTCCGCCTCCTGCTCTAATGGGACCATGCAGAGAACCAGGGAGTGTAACGGCCCCTCGTACGGAGGCTCCGAGTGCAGGGGAGAATGGCTGGAGACTGTTGACTGCTTCCTTGGGGAATGCCCAGGTATGTAACAGACAGGGCCACAGCCAGATCAAATTATTTATTGTGGTCCAAAAATGTATTTCTTGCTCGTTGACAACAGATTTACTGGAAGCTACTGCACCATATATAAACTGGCTATTTAATCATACATAAATGAACTTTTAGAATTGATTTAATTGTACCTTACAGCAGGTCCTTTTTGTTTCTATTGTATGGTGTGGCTCTTCAGTACAATGCTACACAATAAATGTTCTGCATGTTTCATCCAGTGGTGTGGGAACATTTTAAGTAGACACAAGGTGACAGGCCAGAGTCTGACACGTTTCTTACAAAGCATGAAGAGACCAGATTAATGTATTCAGCCACAGGATGGCATTTAAACAACAGGTTTAAATTTAACAGTTAAAATAAAAAAAAACAATGCATATATTATACAGATGTATAACTCCCACATGTCTCATATGTATCTTCCTAACATTAAAACAATTGTGTGCAGTATTGCAAAGGTTATTACCTACTCAGTGTGAATGCTTTTGCCATGTATATTTACCTTGTACCTTATAATTTATACTCAGTACTTTTTTGGGACAGACCATATATATGTCCAAAGCATATAAGCATGACATTATGGTAATACTGTATGCTTTGACTGTATTGATTCAGGCAAAGAATCTGAATCAGAATCGACTTTATTGTCATTGTAAGTACATACAACAAAATAAAAAGTGCTACTCTATTGTGCAAACAAAAGCACACACATCAAACTAAGAACATAGAGCAGAGAATGTGAAGATGGTAAAAAGAGTAAAACTAGAATGAATAGTAAAATAGTGAAATAATTTAGTAAAAGTTCTTATATCTGTCTACAAATCACATGATTGACTTTACATTGCTAGTGTTTCATTGCGGTTTCAACTAATGAATGTGTGCTCCTGCCTTCCAGACTGTCATCAGTTTTCGTTTATTTCATTATGATGTGAATTAGAAATGAATTGTATTTAGTCTCAGCTAGGTAATGTCAATGCTTTAGTTAAATAAATACTGAAAATCCAACACAGCACATTGATCTGCAGAAAGTATTTAAATAGAATAGAATATGTTTTATTGTCATTGGACAGCAGCTGTCCAACGAAATTCTTCTGCAACTCACCCTCAGTGGTACACAAATAAAATGACAGTACCCTTATAAAGGCAAAAGGCCCAGAACAAAAACAATAAATATAGTAAATATAATAATAAAAATAGAAAAGTCAGATATTGCACATTTGTATTTTCAGAAAGACTGCTATTGCAAACTAGTGTTTAGTTATGTTATGGCACATGGGTAAAAACTGTTCATAAGTCTGGATGTGCAGGCCTTCATGGACCTGTATCACTTCCCAGAGGGCAACAGGGTCCTGGGTGATGCTTTTGGCCTGACGTAAACATTGAGCCCTGTAAATGTCTTCTAGGGTGGGTAGTTGTGTGTTTATGATGCCCTGTGCAGTTTTAGGACTCTCTGTAGCGCCTTCCTGTCGGCTACAGTGCAGTGCACACCAGAATGCCATGAGAGAGGATGCTCTCCACAGAGAGTGTGTGTGTGTGTGTGTGTGTGTGTGTTTAATTGTGCCTGATGTATTATTGTCTAACACTGTGTGTGCTGCTGTATGCACTCTGTCAGTGGATGGCAAGTGGCAGCCGTGGTCTTTGTGGTCGGGCTGTTCCAAAACTTGTGGAGGGGGGAGCCAGCAGAGAAACAGGATTTGTTATGGGCCCTTTTTTGGAGGGAAGCCTTGTCCTGCGGAACGAGAAGAGGTCCGGCGCTGTAATGAAAAGAAATGCCCAGGTCAGTGGTCAGCAGTATTTCATCAGGGATGGGAACCTGAGATACTTACAAATTGTATGACACCTATTGTAATACATTTTACATGATAGCCTACATGATGATACATTACATCATACACAATACTCATTTACAGAGATGTGGACTTGAGACTTGGTGACTTGGACTGGAGTCAACGTTTTGATGAAATGCGATTTGACAAAAATCAAATGACTGGAGACTTGACCTGAGGCGTGGTGATTCGGATGACTTGTAGTCATAAGTTTGAATGTCCGCTGTTAAATAAAAAATAATATAATTTAATGTTGACTTGTTTCTGTCTAATTATCAAGTAAGCTATGCAGCTGCAGCAGGGAAAACTGTCAATCATGATTGGACGACTCAAAAAGCTCTGCAGTAATTTATTGTCACGATTGGATGATTGGTTGTCAGTCAACCCTGATGAGGCCTCATTAGTCAGACCAGACCACCACAATGGCACCACATCGTGGCACCACAATGGCTGTGCCACGAGTCATCACTTTTGGATTGAAAAATTAAAAAAGTGACTTGATTTGGGACTTGACTTGCCTTAACTAAGGACTCGACTTGACTTGATATAACCTGTGATTTGACTTGCCCCCAAAAAAATAACTCAAGACTTGCTTGAGACTTGGACCAACTGAGTTGAGACTTACTTGGGAGTTGAGCAAAGACTCGGTCACAACCTTTACTCTCCTTTTGTGAACAGAACCTCATGAAATATGTGGCGAGGACAACTTCTCCAATGTTGTATGGAAGATGACTCCAGCTGGGGATACAGCAGCAGTACGTTGCCCTCCCAACGCTATGGGTGAGCTCACACCTTTTCATTTATAAGACGCAAAATGTCCACTGGTAGTTTTAGGAGTTGGATTAAAAAAACAGTCTTTGGTGTCCTCACACAGGGCTTATCCTGCGCCGCTGTACCCTGGACGAAGAGGGCATCGCCTACTGGGAGAACCCCACCTATATGAAATGCATTTCCAATGACTATCGAAGTATACAAACTTTGGTAAGCAGCAAAAGGTTTTTCTTTAGCACTCCTGGTAAATGTGCTGGGACGGCATTTATATAGCGCTTCTCTAGTCTTAACGACTACTCAAAACGCTTTAACATAGCACAGGAACCATTCACCATTCACACACATTCATTCACTCTGGTCGAGGCTGCCATACAAGGTGCCTGCTCATCAGATAAACATTCACACACCGATGGTGCAAGCAAATCAGGGTTCAGTGTCTTACCCAAGGATACACTGACATGGGACTGCAGGGCCAGGGATCGAACTGTCAACCTTCCAATGACTTAGTCTATATCCACAACGTTCCACTTCCGGGATTGATCCGGTGCCACCGGAAACTCCACCGGAGGTCCTTCATTTTCGGCCGGATGTCCGTCACCTTCCTCTTTCTTTGTGCTGGCGTTCTAAACTCTGGTGGATTTCTGAGGACTATGGTTAACTGCTCCTCAGATCTCTGCAGGGTAAATCCAGACAGCTAGCTAGACTATCTATTTTCTGTCGCACGACTACAATAACTTTTGAACGTACACGTTCCATCAAAACAAGTTCCTTCCCGAGGCTATTTTGCAGCGGCACCATTGCTCCATCCAGGGTTTAGCACCGCCAAAAATGATTGTGATTGGTTTAAAGAAATGCCAATAAACCAGAGCACATTTTTCTCCCATCACGGAATTCTGTGTAGACTAGCCAGACCTTCCTCCACATCGCTGTGGAGGAAGGTCTGGCAATGCGAGACTAGCGACCGCTCTACCAATTGAGCCACAGCCGCCCCTTAGATAGTAGCCTTAGAGCACAGAAATTAATTATGGCTGTTCAAATGTGTCGGGGAACAAATGTGTAAAATTCCCAGCAGATGTGTTGTAACGATGTATATATTGTGTCAAAAGTGTCGATCACTTACTGTCAAAACTAACAGAACCCACTTTTTCTGTTAGACTCGGGAACACTTGTCCAAAGCCCAGCGTGGTCTTGTGGGAGATGGAGTTTCAGAGGTAATGACCAAGCTGAGGGTGACATCCAGCGATGGGACCAGCTACAGTGGTGATCTGCTGGCCATGGTGGACGTGCTGAAGAACATGACAGAGATCTTCCGGAGGGCATACTACAGTCCCAGCAGTGCAGACATGAGGGTGAATTAATACGTATGGGTTTACTGTAGGGCTGCACGATATGAGGAAAATATGCGATATCGCGATAATCATATTACTTGCTTGGTACGTATTAACGGATGAGGTTGTTATTCCATATTCTTCTTATTGTCAAAGGTGCCACTGTGGCGTTTTTACAGAACTAGTAGCTCTATGGTGCAATGTTTTTACGTGTGGGTTACTTTGTTTGCTTTGTTTGTATAATGCACATGAATACACTTCCCATAATGCAATTTTCATGGTAATGAAGGAGCGTGTCACCCAGTGCAACAGTGTGGCATATCAGGCTTTGATACACACACACACAATACTTAGTATAGTAGTAGATACATTTATCATTGGTTGGGTCTTTTCTTGGGATTTGTTGACCAGAAGAAATATATAGACTATGACCAGCATTATTCTAAAATAGCTTAAGGGGAAACTTTGGTATTTTTTAACCTTGACCCTATTTTTCCATGTTTTTGTGTCTAAGTGTCATGAGAACCACAATTTTTATTTTGAAATTGATCCAGTTTTATGGAGGGCGGCAAACAAGCTGCAATGTAACTTCAATGTCCGTCCACTAAAAGTCTGTTTTATTGCTGACAGGCTCAGATTATTAAGTATCTGACAACATTATGGAAAGGATTCCAACAGAGATACACCTTTCTGTTAAAGATCCTTTTTGTTTAACAAGAAACAGCCCCAAAATCACTAGCGCCAAACCCACCAGACTCCATGTAAATAAACAGTAATTTTATCGTTGTAAAACGCACTAAAAAACGCACAGTAAAAAAATCAGAAGCCGTGTTGGTTCGTCTTTCCACTGTTCCAACAATCACTACTCTGGTTTAGCTAAAATCAACCCTTAATTCACCCATTTACATGTGATAATATGCTGGCTCTATACACGCTAAAAGTACTGTTAATTTAAATGGAGTCTGGTGAGTTTGGTGATGGTGATTAAGGAGCTGTTTCATGTTAAACAAAAAAGGATCTTACTCTTTAATAAAAAGGTCTATATCTGTAAGGATCCTTTCCATAATGTTGGCAGACAGTTTGACACCTGTCAGCGGCAAAAACAGAACTTTTAGTGGATGGAAACTGACGGTTAACATTTGCCATATAGGATTATATTGCAGGTTGTGGCTGCTGGTTACAGCGTTCTCTCTCAATACTGGACCAATTTCAAAGAGTTAGTCACTCAGACACCAATGCATGGGAAAATACGGTCCTGGTTAAAAAAAATTAATAAAAAATGAACCTTTAAGGACTTACTTCAGAATGTAAAGCTAACAATGTGACATCATGTGAAACATTTTCTTTTTCTTTTCCAGAACTTTGTGCAGTCAGTCAGCAATCTGTTGATGGAGGAGAACAGGGAGAGATGGGAGGAAGCACAACTGGTTAGTATCCCCCCCTTCTCTTTCTAAATCAGGATTCACCTCGTCTGCAATTACATCCATTCTAGAACTTAGTGTGCAGTAATAACAACCCCGAAGCTGTACAACTGACGGGTTGGACACTGCGACAAAGACACAGGTGGACAAACAGCCCACCTGTGTCTTTTCAAACTGACAGAGGTAGATTGAGAGGATAACTGCTAAAGGACAGAAATATCTATAGCTAATGAGTAAGTGAGTCAACGCAAACACCCACTCATCCATCTGCTGCACTCATCCACTCGTGCATCGCTACCTTTGCCTTTCCGTTCAGCCGTCCAGCTGTCCATGTTTTCTCTCACCATGCAGGCACCAGAACGATGCCAAACAAACCAAGCCGCTCTCCACAAAACAAAAAAAAAGCACAGTGTCTTAAAATGCAACTAACACGTGCAAGTTCTTCCACTATGTAGGAGGCAAAGCTATTAGTACTTCTTAAAGGAACACACCGACTTATTGGGACTTTGTCTTATTCACCGTATCCCCCAGAGTATAAGTCCATACAAACCCTTCTCATCTCCGTGCGTGTCGTAACTCTGTCTGACGCCCCCACCGCTAGCCTAGTTTAGCCCAGATCCTGGAGGTAACCGGTTCCAACTAGCCTACTGCTCCCAATAAGTGACAAATTAACGCCAACATTTTCCTCTTTACATGTTGTGATTTGTATAGTCACAGCGTGTACAAATAACAAGGTCACATGAGACACAGCCATCTTCTAACCGTATATAAACTGGGAACTATAGTCTCAGAAGGCAAAGCACTGCTACTTCTGCTACTTGGGCAGAGTGATTTGCTCGCAGCACCTGAGAAGCCCCGTGGTGAGGAGCAGAGAGTAACAACGGTGCTTTTCAGGAATCACTCCGCCCAAGTAGCAGTGCTTCGCCTGTCGGTGTGTTCCTTTAATAGATGTATTTTTTGACTTTTTTGCTTCCCGATACCGTTTCCGATACCTGAACTTATGTTTCGGCCGATACTGAGTACTGATCTGATACCAGTGTGTCATATATTTGATTATGTTTTAACAGCTGTATACTACTATCCCTGTATGGATGTGATATGATTTATATATTTGTTGTATGCCAAATATGTTTTTGATGCATAGGCATAATTTACAGGGAGGATTGAAACTTGCAGTCGGGTGCCTGGGTGGTCTATTGGTAGAGCGCGCGCCCATATATAGATGCTCAGTCCTCAATGCAGAAATCGCAGGTTCGATTCCAACCTATGGCACTTTCCTGCATGTCATTCCCCCTCTCTCTCCTCTTTCATGTCTAAGCTGCTACAATAAAGCCCTAAATGCCAAAAGAAGAAAAGAAATTCGCAGCCACTTGAGGGTTTGTTCAGATAGTGTGAAAATACACATACTACGAAAATTCACACACTAAAGTTAGAGTCAATTGCATTTATATTTATATAGTTAGGCTGGTGCCTGTGTGTGTGTGCGTACGTGCGTGCGTGTCTGTGTGTGTCTGTGTGCACTTGTGAGTTGGGATGCACAAAATGAAATATGAATGTTGGTCATTGCGGCGTACAATATGAGAGATTTTGGCACTGAACTGGTATGACAGTAGCTATGTTTCCACCCACTTGTCAATGGAATTATCTGAAGTTCGTTAAAAACATTCATACCATAAAGCCGGTGAAAGTGTGTTTCCATAAAATGGCTTTAAAGCAAATTAAAAACCTGCTGCGTAATGACGTCACATGCTGTTTTGCGATCAAATTGGTATATTGAACAGATTTGAGGCATTTAATGTGTTTCCATTCATTTTCACACTGAATAGCACAACATTCAATCTTATATTTCTTCTTATCTTATATTTGTGAACAAAGTCTGCTAGCCAAAATGGATCGCGCCGTCACCCTACAAATGATTCATATTGCACCAGTTGTTATGTTGCTTATGTACCAGCTGATAGCGACATATCAAGCTATAATAAGACAACAACGACGCTATCAAAACATTGCTATGATGATGCAGTAAAATTATGGCATTTCTTCGATTTTTGCTATTTAAAATAGTCGTTATAATGCTTCTCGTCTCCTCGTTCATCCACTTATATCTGTCTTTGTTGACACCAGCCATGTCTGCAAAGAAAGCGGAAATTCGTGGCAGAAATGTCCTAAAACTTCTTCAACTTCGTTTTATGGCCGGTTGCAACCATAAAATGACCTAAAACCTAATCGCAGTTCATTATTTATTCGTCAAATAACGTTTCCATCAGCGTTTATCGCATAAGCCGTTTACCGATTAAGAATAAAATCCGATGAGATCGAACGTACAAACTTTGAGTCGATATTAATGAAATTCAATTGAATTCCACTTTTCCAAAAGGCATTTTTTTTATTTGATATGACTTCATTCCAGAAAAACATGTGGATGTAAACAGGGCTTCTGTTTGCCAGAATTACATCTTTTCTATATAATCCATAGTCCTTTTTTCTTTCATTCTACTTCTGTGTGTCTCTGTTTCCTCAGCTGGGGCCAAACATGAAGGAGCTGTTCCGTCTGGTGGAGGACTTTGTGGATGTCATTGGCCTGAGGATGAAAGACTTCCAAGACATGTATGAAGTCACCGATAACCTAGGTCAGCCTTATCTCCATCCAGGAGATTTCCACATCTTTGCTTATCAAAACAAATGCTCTTATCTCTTTCTCTGAAGATTGATCTTCATATCTACAATGTCAATACATAAAAAGGGAGGACAGGGGACGGTCAACTGGCGGTTAAACAGACATTCCCTGCACACTCACTCTCAAGACCTTCAACAACCAGTGTTGCTATATGTTCCTGTCAGATGCAGGACTCATTCATATTATCCTCTGATTTTAGCGTGTTTGTGATAGTTAGGTCACAAACACATAAATATCTGTGTGTATGTTGGCCAAAACAGGAAATTATGAGAATGCCCCCCCCCCAAAAAAAATAAATAAATAAAAATAATATATATATATATTGTAATCTCCTTTACATAAATTAAGACATTTGCACCATAACTTGATGCAGAAAAGGCACAAATTGTTGCAGAAAAGTTCAATAGAATGCAGGAAATGAAGGGTTTGATATGCTCAATTTCAGTTTTGCTCAAAAGTAGAGCTCTCAACAAGTCACAAGTCTTCAGAAGTTGAAATGTAATTATTTTTTTGACAAAAAGTCAAAATGTTAAACATTTATACACAGTGTGTTTGACAACCTTAACTTAAATAAATCCACAAATGTAATAGATACCGTCCCCACTGCATTGGTTTGGCATCACTGAATCTTTTTCTTTTTCTTCTTTTTATCTAAGGTTTCTAATGTCGTCAGTTGAGAAACACAGTAAAACAATATATAACGACAGTGGTAGTACAGCTCGTATACATATTGGGTATGGTGTCTATAGCAACAAGCATCATTTGATCCCCAGGCCAGCAGCTATGTGGCTGTTTAACTAGTTATATCATTAGTTGCCAGAAGAACTTAATAAAAATAATAATAATAGAAAGAAAAAAAATAAATAAATAAACATTTGTAAAATATTGCATTTTCCCACCATCCTTTGTTGTAAATTCATCTGTTTCAACTATTTTAATATTATTGGATCAAGGCATGTCACACTCTCTGTTTTTGTGACATTCTATTACCCACGGTAAATATTTCCACTCCCCAGGGCAGCAGGTCCAGCAGATCCACATTCACAACTACCTCCTGTCCCCTTTCCAATGCCCAGTGACTGTAAACGCTCAATTTTTCTCAGATAGGGGTAGAAAATGTAGCGTAGTCATCACAGAGGCTCTGCTGCTCTCCGTGACCTCCAGATGAAAACGAGGCAGAGTTTGAGTTTAGTCGAGGCAGAGTATGTGGGAATTGGGGCCAGATGAGAGGTCCTGTTTATTGCTGTGCCACCTCACTGTCTGGAGCCAAATATAGCCACCCACACCAGCAGCGTACCTCCCACACCTCGCCCAGAGGCAACACCACACACATCATCTGCCTGCAAAGAGTTTCTGCCTCCAAACTCATCAAAGTAGCCGAGTTGTAGGATGAAGGGATTCACCAGACTTCCTCTGCTGAGGGCCGCAGAGGGGCCGCGGCTTTACTTCCTACCTGCGGCCCTTTACTGCATGTCATTCCCCCTCTATCTCCCATTTCATGTCTAAGCTGTCCTGTCAAATAAAGGCCTAAAATGCCACAAAGAAACCACTGGCAAGTACCCAAATACCGAAGCAGGAATCAAAACCAGAAAAGGAAGCAGGTTCATAAAACAGGCTGGAACGCTGACGCAAACGGTACAAGACGAACTGGCACAGGAGTGAGGAAAGGGGCAGGTATATAGACACAGACACAGGGGAGACAATCGGACACAGGTTCAGCACATTAGGGGAGGGGCAGTAATCACACATGGCGGGAAGGCAGACAAAGACCAGCAAGTGAAGTGACCTGAAACGAGATGGTGAGTATCAAAATAAAACACGAAGTGGCAAAAAAAACATACAGAAATAAACAAAAACATGACCTAATGAGCAGGAGCTAGACATGACATTGACGATTTGGTTATTCTTTTTTTAATTTTAATAGGGGAGAGATTAGAGTCAATAAAATTATCTTTACTACTTTTTAAAGGTCTTTAAAGGCGAACTACTACACTGGCATGGAAAGAAACCAAGAACAGCACACACATGCTGATTACATGCATCAAAACACCTGCATCCACTGTAGTCTATGTGAGCCCATATGCACAGCGCCTTGATGCATCTGGACAACACATTCTCAATCTCAGCGCATCAAAAAGCGATGCTTGGTCAGGGGCCTTTGGCGTTTGTGACTCAAAAACTCTCCTTTAGCATCTAGCCCTTTGGCGTCGTATTTAGACGCGCTTGGTCGGGACGTCCATTTAACTGACATGCAGCACAAGAACGGGACAGTTAAGTTTCGGAATGTGTGTTGTTTGACCATTCCACCCCCCCCACAACCAACCTCCTTAGGCGGCTTTTCACTACCATTGTGTCTCTTAATACTACGTTATCTTACATAGCTGCTGCTATGCCCAGAGCGTTCCATACAGACACTAAAGGGGCCTTTATCCGTCAGTATCTGACGCTGAGAGCCACTGACCAAGCATCAGTATTTTATGAGTTGCGAGTGAGAAATGGTTGAACTGACTGACAGACAGACAGACAGACAGACAGAACAATCACTGAATACTAAATCAAATTTAGCATTTCTTGGTGGTGTTATCTGACGTTCAAGGCTGGGATACCAACCGGGCAAACCAGGCTCTGGGGCCCCAGAACTCCATGGTCCCCCAAAGCTCCAGGCTTACTGTGTGTCAGCTGGTTCATGCTGATTTAATTTAATAGAAAGGTTTTTTTTGTAGTATGCACTATATGCGCAATATTAACTGACATGATAAGGTGGGTCTGTTTTATTGCCTGCCTGGTTGCCTGTCCTGTTTTAAGCAGGGTTCTTAGGTGTTTATATTTTGTACATTGCTTAATGTTTTTAATGAAACTATACTACACACTATACACACTGTACAGAGAGTGAGAGGAATAGGTGGCTCATAGAGGCCCAGCAGATAATGGCCGTTTAGCAGGTTAATCTGGCCATGCTGACATTATAACAGATACATGTTTTACACATGGTTTACATGTTTTACATATGGTTTACTGCTTTTATTTCTAAATCATTTTGTAGCAGTTTGACTTTGATCAATTGTTTTCCATATGACTTTGTATAAAGGACAACTTCTCAGGTGAGGTCAATTTCATTTGTAAAGGCCTTTACAAGCTTCAATCTTCCAATCTTTACAACATACAGTATGGTACCCTCTATCTACAGGCCATACACCAGATTTAAAACCAGTTATTTAAAAAAGTACTTAACATTAAAAATTCATGACTTAATAAGACAATAACACTCAGAGTTAAAGTTCAGAAAAACAAAGTTATTATGTATTATTTATGAATAGCTCAGCTCTCACAAACTCAGACTGCTTCATCAGGACTGTGTGGGTGTGCCTTATTTGATTGACAGTGACCTGGCAACCCCGCCAGAAGAAACTTCCATGCCCAAATTCCAAGGACTTTTTATCAGATTCTGATTAACATGTTGTTCAATTCTGATTGGTGCACTGACATTCGTGACATCATCAGAGAGAAGAGCACGGAGGAAAACACAAATAGTGAAATCTCTTATGTGAAATAAGCATACTTATACCATGGTCTGGGTGAATACTCGAATCTGATTGGCTGCATATTGTCCTTAAAAAAATGTTATAGGAAAACTTCCGGTGGAACTGACTGACATTCTAAATTGATGGGCTACATTAAAAGAAAAAGAAAATGTGAATCTGTTATTACGTTTTGGGCGGTTCATGCCTTGCCGTCGTCCATTAATACCTGACAATGTACACCTTGTCGTGCATTAACCCTTACTTTTTCTACCTTTGGTAGAATATGTTGTGTTCATGTAAGGCCCATGACTTATATGAAGAAGCTGATTGAGAAAATATGTTTCCAGGTACTTCCGTAGGTAGGTAAAAAAAATAGACAGAAGTAGCAGGAGTAGAATTGCAAATATGGAGAAACAGAATGTAACTATTGATTAAAATTGGTGTAATAAGTGAAAGTTTCAGTCGTCCCCATTTCTATCTTCCAGTTTTGAGTGTCCATAAGCGTCCAGTGGCGGGTCATGCAGACATCGGCTTCCCTATGAAGGGCTGGAGAGGCATGGCGGACTGGGCCCGCAGCTCTGAGGACAGAGTCACCATCCCCAAGAACATCCTGTCTACTGGCAAGCCAGGTGAGAGATGGAACACACCTCACATCTGCATCACACTAGTCCATATCCACAACCTTACACTTCCGGGATATGTCCTTCTTTTCGGCCGGATGTCCCTCCCCTTCCTCTGTCTTTGTGTTGGCGTTCTAAACTCTGGTGGATTTCTGAGGACTGTGGTTAACTGCTCCTCAGATCTCTGCAGGGTAAATCCAGACAGCTAGCTAGACTATCTGTCCAATCTGAGGTTTCTGTTGCACGACTGAAACTACTTTTGAACGTACACACGTTCCACCAAAACAAGTTCCTTCATGAGGCTATTTTGCAGCAGCACCGGGGCTCTGTCCGGTGCTTAGCACCACCCAAGACGATTGTGATTGGTTTAAAAAAATGCCAATAAACCAGAGCATGTTTTTCTCCTATATGGGAATTCTGTATGGACAACCCAGACCCTCTTTCGCAGTGCTGTGGAGGAAGTTCTGGCAATGCGAGACTAGCATCACACTGACCCCAAAATGACGCGTTCCGGCCGCGCTGCAGTATTGTTCCATCCTCCGCCACGCGCCATGCCACACCGGGAGCATCTCAGAAGCGGAGCGTCTTGCCTGCTGACTTGTCACTGAAAGGCTCTGCTAGTACCCAATGCTTAATTTGTAAAGTGGGAGGTCTCGGAGCGCAGAGCGGGGGTGGATCCGGCGACTCAAAACGGGGGTTGGAGGTAACGGAACAAAAATAAAATGACACTGCCTACGTAGCTTCTCTGACTAAAGAAACCTAAACAACGCTGTGTGTACATCAGGGCAATGTTTATTTTTTATTTCAGAACGTGGACTGCATCGGTGCGAAATTATTCGATTATTCGTGCGAAATTATCCATAGGACTATTAAATGAACCAAAAAACCCACGGTGCTCTCCACATTCTTGATCGGCAGAAACGTTTTTTGCTTGTTTGGGATCCGACTGGCCAGCGTATTTCAAAAAGTTAAGCAAACTTTGTTGTCTTTTTGACATTTTTCCCCTGAGTGAAATGAGGCTATTACAGCAATCTCAACCAGCACAAGCGCATGTGTCACCTGAAGTGCAGCGCCGCGCTGTTGAAGTGCCTCCCCTCCCTCCCTCCCTCCCTCCCTCCCTCTCCCCCCCTCTGTCTTACCCTGAAAATTCACCTCAAAACGCATCGAAAATACAACATTTTTGTGGAACTTTAATGGGGAATAAAGACTAACAAGACAGATAACAACATTGAACACTACACAAACAGTAATTTATTTTTTTCATTTAGGCGATTCATTTTTCATGGTGACACAGGAGGTGCCGGCTCCAATAAAAAAGGTTCTGGATCCAACGTCAGAGGTGCCGGAACACGTTCCGGCGTGTTCCGGCTCAAATTAAGCCCTGCTAATACCATAACAAGCATTGTCTTGAATGTCCGTGATTGATGGTGGAATCCGTGGCGCCGCCGGAATGCAGCGCAGATGCGCCTGGTGGAATTTGGCTGTGAGATAGAACACACAGAATGAACACAGTAAACTGTAACCAGGAAAGAGTGACAACAAATTATTTGTGGCTCCTCGGAATAAAACCTGTTGATTGATGTTATTTATAAATGTGTCTTTTGAGAGCAGAACACGTTCATGTTCTCCAAATGCTGATTACAGCAGGCCTGTCTGCCTTCTGTTTCTGAATTCAAGAATGTGTGTGCTTGAATCAGTGTGTGTGTGTTTGTGTGTGTGTTTGGTTGGTTGGGAGGGGGCCGTCGAGACAAAACAGCAGAAATAGGGAACAGGAATTGATTTATAAAACGTTGTTTACTACCATTAATCTGCCGAGCAAAGCGCCCCGCTCAGACAAATGCACCCAGAGATGGTTGTATTTAATATTGAAAATAAAACACGCAGGAGAATAACAACATCATTTTTCACCAACCACTGTTCAGCAGCTGTACAACAAAAAGGCACGTTGTCTTCAGTAAGGCCAGAGATAGTTTCATAAAACGTTAATACAAAGCCCATCTGCCTTATAATTTGATGGCGCAGAATTGCAAACAGAAGCATTTACATACTTATTTTTTGCCTATAGACAAAGGGAATTATACAACGTTGTGCTCTTACTGCAGAACGTGTCAGATATTTTTTTTTGGGGATCGCTTTGATCTTTGGTAACGTCTGATAGACATCTAATGATATATAGGCTAAATGATATATTGATCGATATCAGTCAATGAAAACTGATGATTTTTAATCGATCAATAATGAAAATAACCATTTGCTGCTAATTGCAGCCTTACAAATCAATTAATTTAACCTGTATTTGTTGTTGCCAATGATCTCAACAAATGTCATATATAACTTCAGTAGTCTTTGATGAATTGTGTTGAATTAACTGGAGGGATGCCTTTTGATGCAGTTGTGGATTTCCTAACTATCTGACACTGCGTGCACGAGTTAAACGTTATTTCCCACCACTGCGACAGAATGGAGGTGCAAGAATGCAATTTAGTTTGTGGAGCTCAAAATGACAGACATGTATTTGAAAACCAATGAAAGAAAAAGTCAAATGAAATCTGTGACATGTTGCAGTTTATCCAGGTTAGAGCAGTGGCAGCAGGTTGAGTAAGGTAGACCTGGCATGTCCACCAGTTCTTACCGGGGGATCCCAAGACCTTTCCCCAAGCCAGATGGAGTATACAATGTAATCTTGCTAGAGTGTTTTGGGTCTGCCCCAGGGTCTCCTCCCAGATGGACGTGCCCAGAACACCTCCACAGGGAGGGGTGCAAAAGGCATTCTTATCAGATGGCCGGAAGTGTCTCTAAGGGCGAGCTCTGCAAAAGAAACTCATTTCAGTCGCTTGTTTCCACAGTCAAATTTCAATCCCCTTAAGAAGCTTGTGACCATAAGTAAAGGTTGGAATGTAGGGTAAATCAAGAGCTCAGCTCCTTTTACATCACAACACTCTGGTACAACACCATTATTACAGTTCTTAAAGGTCCCATTTTTGTCAAAAGTAAGATGTCTTTTTTGATTAGAAAGCAGGTTGAGCTGCTGTATAAATACTGTGAAGGTATCTAAATTCTCAATCAGCCAGAATACAGAAACTGTGCTATTAAATGAGCTACCAGGACTTCTGTAGAAATTTCCGTTACAGTCATTCCCCGGCTGCAATGACTACGTGAAAAGCAGATGCGTAAGATCCGGAAATGCTGACCAATCAGAGCACACTGGGCTTTTCTGGGGATGGGGGCTTGAAGAGACAGGCGCTAAAACTGAGATTTTTAAACAGAGTGTGATTACAGGTATATTTAGACAGACATTATGAGGAAAAATAATGTTTTTTGAACATTAAATCCCGTAAACTTGTTATATTGTTCCAGTATGAACCTGGAACAATATATGGGACCTTGACTTTATTTGTACTGCGTTGAGCACTGCAGAAACAAATTCCAATTCTATTCTTAATGTAAGATTTTCATATGAAATAGCCATTTAAATGAAGGCTTTTTAATTTTTTCACAAGAAGAGTGTCTTGGACCTTTTTTCTTCTTTTTTTCTCTATTTTTCTCTCACATTTGTTTGTATTGGAGTTATGGAATAAATCTCAGACAAAGCCTAAAATAAAAAACATTGGGGAACCCTCCATTGAAATGACTCAGCAGTGTAATATGTGCGGAGGATGGAGTGTGTGGAGGATAATGCCCTCAGCTGTAATGCTGCACAGAGAGTTCATATCCTGTATCATAATAACAGATATTATTGCCTTTAAAAAATATATATGTATTTTGAACTCTAGTATTAGTGTTTTAGTTGCCTTACCTTTGACCATACTTTAGTTCATACCTGCCAACACTCCCGTTTTTCCCGGGTTTCTTTTAGCCCTATCTCCTGGACCCCTCCCTGTTTGTTATTTCTCCCGGGAAACTCCGGTAATTTGCATGGCCCAAACTCCTTTATAAATCATCGGACCAATATGTTTGTCTAATGTTGCCAGATCTTGTATGAAACGCATCGCATTCACACAATCCACACACCATATACAATTTTCAACCCGTTTGTCACCTCAACCTGGCAACCTATAACCCAGTTGCGCAGTTGATCTCTGCGCAAGCTTCGCGGCAAGTTCAGAGCCGAAAGCGAGCCGATAAAAATGGCAGGTGGAGGCGGTGTTCCCGCAAAGAAATCGAAATATAGCTGTAAATTTCAACAGCGTTGGGCTCAACAGTTTACATGCATCTTACCTAGTCATATCGACAACCTCCACGCTTTTTGTAAGGTGTGTCGTATTGATTTGAATGTAGCGCACGGCAGGAAAAAGGACATTACCCAGCACATTAAAACACAGCGGGTCTTTTACAAGTTGTCTTGACTCAAAATTGTATTAAATGATTACATTACATTATTGGTGGCACACATTGAGAGACATCGTCATTATATACACTGTAAAAAAAAAAAAAAAAAAAAAAATTCAGTTTTTTTAAATTGTGTTTAAAAGTGTGTAAAATTATGAACATTATATGTTAATTAGCAACCCAACTGTTATTTTAAGTACTATGCTAATTATGACAAATTACATTATTATACAGACAAATTACTGTATGATTTATACAGTATTTCACATTACATACAAAGTTAAGTATAATTACAATAATTATCAGTAATTAAATATGTAGCGCATTAAATAGTTGTTTTTTTTTAAAGATTTACCGTCACTCTTTTAATGGTGTTTGATTGTTATATTTAAAAAAAAAAACAATCTGAATCTTTTTTTTTTTTTTTTTACAGTGTATAATCTGGAGTTTTCCAGCATCATATTCATATTTGTGTTTTTTGCATCATGACTTGTGAACATTGTTAGGAGCAGCAGCAGCTGAGCTCCTGTGTGCAGGCCGGGGCTAGGTACACACTTTTCAGTAGCAGCGGGTTATTTGTCAGTTCGGGATGGTTTGGACCATTAAAGACAGCACTCTGTACTGCTAGCATGCTAATGAGGCCGTCACTCCTAATCAGGAGTCAACAGGAGCCAATCAGGAGCAATTAGAGGAAATTTCCTCCCCAGCTGGGAGATGTGTATCCACAGTGGCAATGTCACACCAGCAGCCAGCCCTCTTTATGGGACACAGCTTGGACCTGCTTACAGGGATTAAAACTGCTCTCTGATGCCTTGTTTACACTGATTCTTTGGTCCTGTAATAGAAAATCACATATCTCCCTAATTACATATCTGTCTACTAACTTTTTCTTAGGTTTTAGTAGCTTGAATCTCTCACAGTTTCTACCTTCAGTACAAATGTCATGATGTCATGTCATGATGACTCTCACATTCCAACTTTATATTCCTCTAGTTATTAATAATATTTATCATATTATTAGCAAATATAAATCCCCAGTGATCATAGGCTTACAGGCCTATAGACAAGGTAGTCACCAGCACTACATCCAGTCTTCATCTTCTACTGATACAGTACCGTGACTTTGATACTGGTTCCTAAACAATACTTTTTTCGATACCAATTTTATAAAACAAAAAGACAACATCACACATTACGGCACAAATCATTTTATCTACTTTTCAGCTCCTACTACGTGACCACGCCTCTGTGAATTTTCCTGAGTGTTTTTACGACGTCTAACGTTAGACAGCCATCGAATGACGAGGCATTTTTCGATACTTTCGAGGCAATTCGGTCGGTGCCTGAAAGGTATTGATTTTGGTACCCAGCCACTAGCATGCTAGCTCGTTCTCAATGGCAAAACCCTGCTACAACCAGGGCTCAACATAAAAAAAATCCCCACTGGCCCCCGGGGCCAGTAGATCAGAGTTTTGCTGGCCCCTTCTACATTTTTACTGGCCCTGAAAGAAATATCATAGGTGTGATTGGCAAAGGACAAAAAAGCCGGAAAATATACGCCGCACCTACCATGAAGCTTCAGAAAATGGTTATATCCCAGCTAGCCACTACCACTGTTTGATGTGTCATTAGCAGTAAAGCTAGACCAGGGGTTAGGGCTGCACGATTATGGCCAAAATGATAATCCCGATTATTTTGATCAATATATTGATCACGATTAATTATTACGATTATTCGTTGATTTTAACCAAAACAAATTGTATTGTCACATAGGCTAATTATAACTGCTTTCACATCCATATTGTGCTACATTCCTCCTTTGTTGAAGGATACTATGAAGGAGTATGCCATTTCACCTGTTGTGCGACCGCTTTCCAAACATGTGCGTTTGCCGCGAAAAGATACAGGCAACGCAATTTTCTGTTCACGTTAACGGCGCATGTTGAAATCCGGTGCCAACAGGGCCCCGGTGCCCGGTGTCTACCGGCCGAAATAGCAACGCGGATTAAGGTGCCACTTAAATGTCTGCGTTGCGCTCTGATGCTCCAAAACAGACGTTAGAGGCAACAGAGACATTGCTGCATGTCACGCTAGTAAACACTAATAACACGTTACACAGCAGGTAACGTTAGCCTACCGTTAGCTACAGTAGTAAACACGGCTAAAATACTGACAGCTAAACAGTGTAGTGTTAGCAAAGAGTCTGCCGCTAAAGCTATGAGCTAAAAGACTCAAACTAGCACTGGGCACTTGTCTGAAAAACAACACAGACGGGACAAAATGTTGCGTTTACTGGTAAACTGGTAAGCCTCGTGACGACTTATGACCGACTGCTATCTGTTGTGGAATTTTCCTCACGTTACACTATACTCTGTGACTGTCTACATCTAAACTAAGCTGCGCGGTGCATGGAACAACTCTGATTGGCTCATGGAGGCACGTGATCAGAGAGTGGTTTACGGAGCTTTGGAAAAAGCTCCTAAAAAACATGGAAAATCCATCAAGATAACTGGCTCTTTATAACTAGAAAAAGATCTCAGACTAGGAGGCAGTTCACTGAGGAGTAATGGTTAAAGTCTGTGATTACAGAGACATGGTTGTTGTAGTATGCAGTGTCCTGATTGGTGGACAATGCTTGCAGGAAGAAAGGCCTGTTGTCAGTTAAAAATGTCACTGTCAAAGAGGCTGAAGCGAAAAGTTGTGGAAAACAACAGCTTTAATGATGAATGGATTGATAAGCAGGCTAGCCTGTATGCCTAATTTGAAATAAGACAATGCTGTTGCAAAATAATACAACCGGCAACATCATCAAGAATGAAGAACGCGGTGTCATTTACGTGCATATTAAGTAGCCACATGCATATATTTTGGTCTTATAATACATCCATAGGTTTACCGCTCCAGCGGAGAGGATGGTTCGTTTAGACAGAAGCTACGTTTACAAGAGTTTGGCCAAAGTTCAAGATTTGTTGCAAATATAAACAGTTAGACTACAAACTGACATCTTTCATTGTAGCTTGTTTGTAAAAAGTCGCTATTTGCAGAGTAGAGCTATGTTTGCACAGCGCGGTGGACAAGAGTGGACAGTGCAGACAGAGCAGACTGAAATATCGGTTTCTACACGTTTATGCCTGTAGAACAGGTGGTTATTGATAAGTATTGACTCTTTAATCATGAGGTGTTATTGTAGGCTACTTACAGTAACGAGTGTAGCCTTAGTTCATCTGCGCCATCGGCGGTAAATAACCCTTAGTATCGTTTCCAGTCAGTTACATGTGCTGCGTGAAGTAACGCACACACCTCGGCCCTGCTGTGTGTCGAGCCCTGGCTACAACACACACAAATTCACCCTAATCTACAAAATAAGTTGTATAGAACTACTTACATGTCCCTGTTCTGCAGGTATTCCACACAAAGTTGGAAGTGCACCCTCATTTAGAAGAAGTCTCCCGGCTAATCCTGCCTTGTACAGGTCGAAGTTGCAGAAACCGCTAGCTAGCTCATGTAGTCCTTAGCTAGCTACTGCGCATGTGCGACTAACAACAGAGATCTTACAGAAGTTGCGAGGTCTCACTCTGTAGCTAAAACAGAGACCTGAACACAGGGTGAAAAGAGGAGCTGCAGCAATGTGCAGTACAACAAAAAGATGGTGTTTTTTGAAAATTAAACCATGTAAACCTATTCTGATACAACCTCAAATTACAATTATGAACCTGAAAGCATAATATGGCCACTTTAAAGGGGTAGCCGTTAACTTCTCCTCAATAAGCAGAACTTGTGTGGTTTTTTTGCAAGTACATAACAAAGGATATAATAAAATAAACATGATTGTGTCAAATGAGAGACAAAGTGAAATTCTTCTCTGTATATTTAGTTTTGACTTCACCTCACATCCTGCTGTTGTGCATAGCCTCCATTAAGAGGCAGTGTGAGCCAAATACCACAGAAAGTTCATGATCAAAATAATATCTGACAGGGAAGCAAGACCCAAGTTAAATTTGTATGATGTTTACTGCGTTCTTGGCATGTGTGTTACTGTTAGGAGGTAATGGAGTATATTAGGTAAGCACAAGTGCACACTCACTTTTAAAGGGTTTTTAAGTCCACTTCCTCTCACCACTAACTGGTTGAGAAGAGCCCCAGATATGGCAAATCCTCTTTGCAAACTGAAGTGTGTTGAAGCAGGAATTAGAGTGAGGCACATTGTGTTTCAGATGTTATGCTTGTGTCATGAAATATCCGCTCATTACATATGTGAAGCCATGTGAGTAAAGATGCTTATGCATGACTACATGCACGTGCATATTCACACAACATATGCAAACAAATATTCGGCACAAACACCATATATACAATATATGGGCAGATACTTGGCTATGAACTGTTTGAGTTTCTTCAGACAGACACATAACTTATTGAATCACTGGTTGAAGTCCCTCCAGACTCGCTCTTGTTGGGCACAGACAATCTGGCTGAGCATATTGTATGGGCCAGCCAAAGAGTGGATGAGCAGGACACATAATACTTCAACCCCCTCACACACACACACACACACACACACACACACACACACACACACACACACACACACACACACACACACATACACACACACATACACACACACACACACACACACATGCACATCTTGCTCGGTTCCCCCCTGATGCCCATGGGAGCTCAGCTGTTGCCTGGGAGCTACAGCTTCTGCCTGCTGCCTGGCACACTGCTACGTGCTCTCAGGCTGCCATGTAGTGTGCTGGAGCAGAAGAGCTAGATGTCTTCAGATGGCCTGGCAGATGGAGTTGTGTTTTTTTTCCGCCTTTGACACCGCAGCCTGAAAGAGAAGGCTTCTCCTCGCCCCGGGGCTGTCTGTGCCTTCATGTAGTCCAGCAGTCAAGTTTTGACAAATTTCTTCCGATGCTGGCGCTACTCTGTTGTCCCTTAATCGCAGCAGGGGGAGCACACCCAAAGAGAGCTGCAGTCACATGTTGAGAAGCAAAGATCAGATCAACATCAGCCAATAGATGTCGGTAGTACGGTAGATGTTTTGTGATTGGGTGATCACCATTTCAAACGATGGATTCCCAAATGGGTAAATGGTGCAAGTGTTCAGGCAGGCTGTTCGTCATATAGCTACGAAAGGTTATGCACATAATGTTGTCAAACACTTAGTATCTTAATCTGAGCCTGTCAGTGGCAAAACCAACACTTTTGTGAACGTAAATACAAGCTGCACAATTGCCATATTAACTTACATTGAAGCTTGTTTTGCTGCTGCCGACTGCAGCAATCTCACTTAATACTGGACCAATGTCAAAGATTGGTGTTCCCATCAGTCACTACGACACAGAAACATAGGAGAATAGGGTTGAAAAAACGGTAGTTACCCTTTTGAGGGGGTGGCAGTAGCTCGGCCCGTAGGGAGTTGGGTTTTGAACCGGAGGGTAGCGGGTTCAAGTCCCCGTCACTGGTTCAAGTCCCCATACGGACAGAAATATGGAGATGGACTGGTAGCTGGAGAGGTGCCAGTTCACCTCCTGGGCACTGCCAAGGTGCCCTTGAACAAGGCACTGAACCCCCCCCGAACCACTCAAGGCGCCTGTTCAGCAGTCGCAGCCCACTCACTCTGACATCTCTTCATTAGTGCATGTAAAAGGACCTGAGCATGTGTGTGTGTGTATTTCAGGCCTGTGTGTAGTGTGTAATAACAACATAGTGTAATATGTAATTTCCGCATTGGGGATCAATAAAGAGTATAAATTAAAAAAAAATGTAATTAATTAAGGATTTACTGTGCCACATTTTAACATTAAAACATGATTTATAAATACATGATCATGCCAACAATTTTTATTTTAAGTGCTTAGTATTGTATGCACCATTAAATGGTGTGTGAAGGCTTAAGGCTTCCCTACATGTTATTGTAGGTCAGGATTATTTTTGCAACAAAATGTTATACAATATATGTAGTAAGGGGTTCCTGCTCCGTCTCTTTTTCAGCTAAGGGGTCCTTGGCCTAAAAAACATTGAAGACTCCTGGTACAGAGAGATAGAGAACAAAAGACCAAATATACTCCAAAACAGATGCTAACAGTGGAGGTTTACTACAATTAATGTCTGCATACACATGTGTTAACCCATGTTTGTCAGCGTGTATGGTCCACGCTTACAGTCCAAACATATGTTCCCCTCAGTCATACAGTTGGGCTGCACACAGACTGTCCTCTCAGACTTGGGCAGATTGAACATGAGGACCCTTGGGTCCACGCAATGATGTGTTGTGAGTTTTTTGTTTTTTCCATAACCACAATCACTTCCAAACCTTGTGTTTAATTGCCTAACCCTAACCATTCATAGTTTTCTATTACCATGCCTTAACCATATTTTATTTGCCAAAAGCAAAATATTTCTCTGACCTTAACTATACAGTTGTGATGTACAGAAAAAATCATTTAAAAATGTTGGCACTGAGTATAACAAATAGTTGGCACTGAAGCCCAGGGAACTCTGGGACCTGTGCCACTAAAACACACCTGTTCTACCATCAGTCAACCAGGACAGAATTTGTAAGGATTGTAACTCTATTAAAATGGAGTCTTTGTCTTTGGATGGTGTCACTATATGCACACAGCAGTGATTCTCAAATGTCCTTAGTTGATCCACTTTAGTTCCAGGGGCCAGGGCTGTAGTCAAGACTACCTTTGTTGAGTCCAAGACAAGTCCAAGACCAGGACTAGTCAAGGCCAAGTCAAGACCGAGTACAAAAAGGTTTGAGTCTGAGTCAAGACCGACTCCAGGTCAGAAAAAATCTCCGGGAAAAGGCACGATATGTGTGTCTCCATTTCAAACATCACTGCAGGTTGACTGCTTTTAGCAGCAGAGGTCGATTGTGGGTGACAATACTGTCGTGGTTAGCTCGCAGAAACTCTACTGCCGAAGTTGCTGGCTGGCTCGGCAACGTTAGCTAATGTCCGCTAGCATACAAACAGGCTAACTATAGCCAGTTAGCTTTGTGTGTAACAAAAACCCACCCATCTCGTAGGAGCGAAGCTTAATATTTCATTCAATAAAATGATGGTACAAAAGGAGCACTAACGCCACAGGTCTTATGTTGACAACGTGGACGCAGATATACAGGGCTCTGGCGTGACAGTCACTCATTTCGGTCTTTTGTTACGCACTTCCGCCACACATTATATTTCTCACACGGAAAAACTATTTATAATATATTTAATATGCCAAAGCGCCCAAAATTTCTCTGGCGCGCCGCTCTCACTATGGAACCGGCAGGAATCAAGCGCGTCTCCCCTGGAGTTCTTAGTTGAGCCTGCCACTTATCAGCCAATCAGAAAATAGCACTATTGTATCTGGGTAAGATTTAACGCAACAACCAATGAAAAAAAAAAGCATAGAGCAGCGTACAGACACTTGCCTAAACGTTCGCTTATTCAGAGACCAGAGACCCAAACGGGGCTCTGTGTCTGTCAGACGGTCTGAGATCTACCGTATCAGCAGAGCAATCACGTAATGCACAACAGACTATGGTGCAGGTAGATTATTTTCTGAAATGTTGTGACTATTATAACTTTATTTTTCTCAAAATATCACGACTCCTCCAAATCTCAGAGAACACAGATATATTTTGAGTGTGCACAAAGTTTTGAACATGAGCAGAAATCTTGCTCCAGGGGTTTATTAATAAATTAAAATGAATTAATGTATCATTGAGGTGAATAATTGTCATATGCACATTTAAGGAGGTTACTTCCTCAACAAAAGATGCAAAAGAGAAGGGAGGAGTAAATGATGCCTAGGCAACGTGTGTGCTGACTCAGATATAATTAGAAAAGTCGATCTACAGGAGAATAAATAGATGAAAGCAACACAGAATGCCTGAGAGCCTTATTGCAATATATTCCATTATGTTTTTATATTTGGATTATAATCTATGTTTCCCTTTACATAAAGATATTTCCAGCATAAATTGATTCAGAAAAAGGTAGAAATAAGTGCATACAAATTCACCAGAATGCAGGAAATGAAGTGTTTAATGATCAAAATTTTCGGGGGGAGGACCCCCAGACCCCCCCGCATCATTAGTCACCATGCAGATAGAAGGTCACTCTTGCCTGTCTTCAAAACTTGAGAGCCCTGGATATAGGAAACTCCGAAGGCAATCGTAATATTTACCTAGCAGGCTAGGCTAACGCTGTTGCGCTGATGTTAGCAAACATCGGCGTAGCGTTAGCTAGCTGTCTAAACTTCTGAAAAGCCGAACAACATCCCTGTCGTTGGACCATAGTTTGACAAGTGCTTCTATATTGATGCTCAGAGACTTTTCAGCCAAGCCACAGTTTCTTTACTCCTCCACTGCTGAAGTCAAATCTAGTCAGTTTAGTTTTTTTCCTTTTTGGTTTGTTTTTCCCAGGGGGAGGACAGTGTCAGCTGGGCTGCTACTGTCTGTCACTATGGAGATTATGGAAATTATTTGTCAGTTGTGTGTGTGTGTGTGTGTGTGTGTGTGTGTGTGTGTGTGTGTGTGTGTGTGTGTGTGTGTGTGACTGTAAAGCAGTGAGGAGACAGTGTTTATAGCTGACTAGTCATGTAGGCCAGCTCAAGTGTAAAGAGCTATCGGGGGCTGGAGGAGTGGAGGCAGCATGGCTGACCTGCATTCTGCTCTATAGCAGTACTGTACTATCAGAGACTGAACCATTCAGTCTCTCCGTACACTGCTGTCTCATTTGACTCTGACCTCCCTGCTTTGTGTGTGTGTGTGTGTGTTTTCTTCCCCAACACAGATGCAGACGAGTCCTCAACGTTTGTGACCGGCATCGTTTTGTACAGAAACCTGGGCAGCATTCTGAATCTGCAGAGGTAAGACTGAATGCTGACTGTTTTACCACTGCAACTGATTAGAAGCTTGGATTTCATTGTTAACCAGGTTATACTGTGGCCATGAAACTCTATTAATATCAGGGGAAATTAGAGGGGGGCATTCAGACATGGAAGCCAGGGAACACAAATGCACGATACAAAGAATGCTTAACAGGAACGCAGGAGAATGGATTAGATTTTTTTGTTCTACACTACTTGGCCATTATAGTACAATAGAGGCTACAAGGAACATGTTTCATGAATGTTGCATAATGTATTCTACAGCTTTAATTAAAAAAACAAAACAACTATAAACATCCTGAGTTCTGCTTACTAGGTTTATCTGAAGCCTTCAATGTAGTGTGTTTTAGTTTAACAACTAAACAGACCATGACAGATATGGAAATATCTCAACAACTATTGGATGGATTGCCATGACGATTTGTACAGACATTCATGGGCCCCAGAGAATGAATCCTATTGACTTTGGTGATCCCTTGCCATTTCCTCTAGCACCAGCAGCAGTTGACATTTATTATTATGGTTTTAAGTGGAATGCTTTAAAAACTATTAGATGGATCGCTATGTCCACTTTCCAAATCCATTCTGTACAGACATTCACGCCCCTCTCAGGATGAATTTTCATTACTTTAGTGATCTTTATGACTTTAACTTGAATTTGGTTTATGAACAAATAACTACAAAACACTGCCATCAACCTACGCTCTTTTGCTTAGTGTTGATTAAAAAGCTAACAGGTTAGACTAATGCCGACCCTACACCAAACGACTTTTCAAGCGATTCCACCGTCGCAGACTAATTTCCAATATCGTAATGAAATCATGAGAGTCTTTCTAGAGTCGCAGCATTCCGTAGTCTCAATTGTTTAGTGTAAGATCATAAAACTCAGTCCCAGTCAGTCTTTTTCCCACCTTGATGATCTGACAAAATCCAACGTGTTTGATATTATCCTAAGTTTTAAGTTTTAAGTGAAGTTAAATCATGTGACCACTCTCTCGTTACTTCCGGCTTCTGAACTGGTTGCAGTTCCACCAGAGTTCCATATAGGGGGCGCTCACAGGCCAGTGCAGAATGAATGGCGCTCTATGGAGCTATACCCCTCAAAATCCACTTTTCTCAGGATATAATTTTTTGTCTACTAATTTGAATGTTGCATTCGAAAGGGGATGCTAAGAAAATACACACTGCTGGGTGTTAGATTTTTTTTAAAGTGGCTTTTTTGTTCTAAAAAGCCTTTTAAAATGTCAATGACATCATACACATATACGGCCAGAGATACTGCTTTACGTCAAGCTCTGAGTCGCTTCCTTTGTTCTCTCGAAGCATCGACAACACAGCTGACAGGTTAGGCTCTCTCTGTTAATACACGACAACACAGCTGACAGGTTAGGCTCTCCCTGCCAATACACGTGCTAGAAAGAGGTTTGCTAATGTTTTAAAGACCACGCCGAAATATTCACTCTGACATTCTGGTTCTGCTTCGGATGCCGTCAAGTGGGATCTCCGATCATAATCAATCCTTCACTGACCAATCAGCATTCATTAGCATAAAGCTAGCGTGTTATGGGCAAACGACTCAATCTGTAAGAAATCGAAAGGACATAAGTACTCAACTTTCGACCTATAATCCATTTTGAACTTGCAGAAACTACAATCAAATCTGAGATTTCTCAACGACAATCAGGCGAAAGAGACAAATTTAGCCGTCTAGCTCCATAGAGTCCCATTCATTTAGCACTGGACCGCGATCACCCCCAGTGGAACTCTGGTGGAACTGCAACCAAATGGGGCTTAATAGGGATTGGAACGGCTTTCCGTACACGGGCTTTGGCTAAAGCCAATGTTGTTTATTATTGCTATTGCACGGCGCTAAGCTAAATGCTTAAGAGGGACAGTTGCCATTTTCAACCCTTCTGAAGCGAGTCATCCAACGGGAGTTTTACATGCGGATAAATTCAGACCCCCGGTACTAGAGACATTCATCTGCACGTACGGCAGAACAGAAAATCTGCTAACTTTCCCTTAAGTTACCAGCTAACTCTAGCAGTAGCTAGCTAGCTTGGTTAAATTTGTCAAAACGAATCTAGTTGTAGTCTTGCAATTTGTGACCCTGCAAGATCCCCAGTCTTTACTTATTATGACAATCTTTAACGTTAGATGTGATATGATTGTCTTTAGATGTGAGATGGTGTCAGACTTTAGTCTTTTCAAAGTCTGTTCACAGCATCCAGTGTACGGTAGGCATTAGAAGAAAATTATATCAAAACATCATCTTGTTAGCATTATCATTGTGAGCATGTAAGCAAACCAATTGGTTTAAAGGTGAAAGTATTTTGGTCAAATAGATCACATACCAACTCAAAACAATGAACAACAGGGTCCGACATAAGCAATGGCCCGGGGCCTTTAAAAACTTATGTTGGGCAAGTTAATTGGACAGTCACTGGCCCATTCGGGCCATTTACACTAAATAAAACACTGTTACTTTAAATATCTTATTTTTGCCTGATCAGCGTGTCTTCTCTTGTCTCTCTCTATGTCGCATGATTTAAGAACTAAAACACATATACCAAAACATATTACAATCTTTTTTATTACTCTTTGATAACCAGAATAAACAATATTGATCTATGACAATCATCGATATTGAATGTTTTAGAGTGTGTGAAGGCAGCAGTGTGAATTTCTTTCACCTAAATTAACAGACATTATACCGTATTGGTCCGAATATAAGACAACCCTGATTATAAGACGAGCCCCCCTCTTTCAAGACTCATTTTTGGAAAAATACTTTTTGAAGACCACGTCTTGTTTTTATAAAGAAAATCATTTTCTTTGAAAATAATTCTAATACAAACACATTGAATATAACAAGGTAGGCTGTTGTTTTTAAAGGACAATTCCGGCGCAAAATGAACCTAGGGGTTAATAACAGGTGTACCGAGTCGGCCGTTCTCTGGGATATGTTTTCATGCTAATCCAATGTGACCAGTTTTAGTGCAAAATGGTAATTAGCTTGTAACGCTAGTCGTCGGGGAATGCTAAAGTAAAAAGGAATCGCTATTTCTATACCACTAACAAGGCTCTGAATGACTGCTGTGGTAATGGGCATCCCATCATTCCGTTTTTCAGTCACGTAATCACACACTCTCCTGTCAGTCTCTTGGAAGCGGCAGCTTTGAGGACCACGGTAAGATTTTCTCTGGCTGTTTGCATCTTTAGAGGTGTATCATCTCCATGACAACGCCTTGTTGTACTTCCGTTCTAACTAGTCCCCATATATAAGACGACCCCACTTCTTCAGATGTATTTCCAGGAAGAAAAAAAAAACGTCTTATATTCAGACCAATACGGTAATAACTAAATTAAATTGCAAATCCACCAAACTAACTGAATTTATATTTGTAGATGCAGAATAAGGCTTTTTCTTTGTTGTTTTGATAAGTCACCAACGATTAAGAAAATAACAATTTGAAAATGATTTCCCCCCTCTTTTTTTTTTACTGGTCCAGTAAAAATCTGATGGTCCATATATAGAGGTTTACTCCTCGACACAGCGGCCGCGGGTTCGACTCTGACCTGCATGTCATTCCCCTTCTCTCTCCTCTTTCATGTCTAAGCTGTCCTATCCATATAAAGGCCTAAAATGCCCCCAAAAAATTATCTTATCAAAAAAATATTAATTATTATAAAAGAATATCTGATGGCCCAGGGGGCAAGTGGGTGACAAATGTTATGTTGGACACTGTACAATATTAGAATGTGCACAAAATCCTTCAATAAACCAGCTTTACGTTGAAATATAGTCACGTATGCTGTATACAGTAACTGTTGAACCATATCCCTGGTTCTACTACAAAACTGTGCTGAGTGTTATGGATTGTCACGGCAGAGTCAGGGCATTTGACATCAGTGCTGCAGTGAATATTGCCAGTTAAATGAAAACAAGGATTTAATGCAGAAACAGCTACGAGCAGTGGGTGGCCTCATGTATGTCTTTTATCTCCGTGAGTAAAGGGATTTCTTGGAGGAAGTTGCTGCTGTTTTTTGATCATGCAAAACATGCATGAATTAAATCCCCTTTCCAATACCATGGATATAGAGCCATTGGCCAGCCATGCCAAAACACTTATTCATGCACTTCAATATCCAATGGAAAATGCTCTCAACGTGTATCAACGTGGTGTCAACATAAAACACAACGTTTCAAGCCGGAGAGCGGAGTTCACTTCACGGCAAAAACAAAATACTTTCACCAAGGAAACGCTATTCGTTCCTCTGTAGTGTTTTTATCCACACCACCATCTTTTTCCTGAACTTAACTAGTCGTTTTGGTGCCTAAACTTAACTGTCATCACCGCATGATGCTCACTTTTTCTGGCTAAACTCCACTACCACGGCCCCTGAAAGGACCGTCATCTGGCGCTGCCTGTAGCCGACTCACAGTCACCTGTTGGCGGCTAAACAACTGCTGCTGGTAGCCGGGGTCCTGGAGCTCTGTAGCGTCTAAATACAACCAGCAACTGCTGCTCGGATTTTATTGTTCTATGGCACTATAGACTGTTCACGTTACAGTGCTTTACTTAGTTTAAAATACTTCTATTTTAGGTTTATAGTATATGATCTATTGGTGAAGTAGCATTGATCACTTTGAGGGGGGGATACATTTTGTCCCCACCGGGGATACAAATAATCCAACAGAGGCAGGGATATGTAGACCAGAAAGGGGGTAATATCACGCATCCCCCCCCACCCCCAGGAAATCACACCCTGGGTGTGTCTGTGAGTAACAGCCTGTTATCAATGCCTGTGGTTGGGGTGGTAAGGAGCTCCCCATTATGATAATGTGATACGAGCACGTAACGAACTGGCAACATAACATACGGAGACAGGGAAATGAAGCAGACCCTCGCTCTCATCAGTCCTCCCACATTGTTTGTTCTGAATCTTTGGATTGCTGCTTCCCTCCATACCTCTCAGCTCTACTCATATTTTTCATCCGTGTCTCCTCTTCCTTTTCTGCATTGGATTCTCCCCTCAAGTAAAAGGAGATAAGTTTGAGGCAAGAGACTAGATGACACAAACATTTAAGTTGACTGATTGTGCTTTGGAATGGCGAGAGGGCGATTGTGCGTACAGGATACAGTGATGATGTGAGGAACTGGAAAACGGAGCATGGGCTGTTGAACATGTTTGGCCGACTGGAAGCTTTCAGTGTCAGTTCTTCCAGTGGCAATTCACTTCTACCTGATTGTTTCATTCCACATGATTGATAGTACCTATGAAAAGCAGAAATTGTAATGCATACTAAACAGGCAGAATGTAATGTAAAATACAATGCCCCAAATATGTGATAAGATAAGCTATTGAAAAACAATGTGGACTGAACTTCAGATGCTAGACAAATCCTTGAAACTCTTTAGGGTTTACTTGGCTGGTAGGGTTATATGTTTGCTCTGGAGCAGAGCACAATGATTCTGGCGAGCTCATCAGAAGCAGATGAGTCCGTAATCTGTTAACATGTTTTATTGTTGAATAAGCGTTTGATGTGATTCTGATGCTTATGTATAAGCAGACTGGACACGGTTACTGTTTAAAGTGGCTCCATGGAAGTGCTTTAGCATTTTGTGACAAACTTTACTAAACCAAAGGCAATGTCAGCAATGCCAATCTGTTCAAGTCTCACTTGTGGGACTTGTTTCCTTTAATGCACTCATCTGGATGTCATTGTTTGCTAGTTTTCCTCAACCAATTTCAAAGTATTTGGAAAAGTTTGGACAGCTTTTTTCATTCACTTGAATGGGAAAGTGTGTCAAAATTTTTGACTGGTACTGGATGTCAATCAGGCGGTTTGTTGATAGTTCCACCACTTTGGTCCATTGTGAATTTCTAAGCGACTACTAGATGGATTTACAGCAACATTTTGTACATTGATGGTCCCAAGTGGACCAATCCTAATGACTTTGGTGCTCCCTTGGCTGCTCCTGTAGTGCCACTGCAAGATGGTTATGACCGAAATGTCTAAACTACTGTTGGATGGATTGCTAAGACATTTGACACATGTACTCGTGGTACCCAGAGGATGAGTCTATATACATTTGATCTAGCGCCACCAGCATGTCAAAGTTTTCACTTATTATGTGAAATATCTAATCAATCTACCAGATGGACTAACACAGCAAGTTAATTAATTATGTATTTAGTGATATGGCAGGTTGACATTTTTGGCTTAGAGTCAAATGTTTTGACAATTCATCTGGTACAGTCATGGTCCCCATGGGATAAATTCTAATAATGTTGGTAATTCCCAGCAGGTCAAAGGCTACATTTGCATTGCTACGTTTTAGTTTAAAAACTAATATCTTTTGCTACATCTACACCTCGCATTCACACTGCTCTGGCGTTTCAGAGCCCCGTTTTGGTTTGGAATCTGCGGGGTTGTGTTGCAGTCTCAGCGACCGCCAACAGAGACCTTTGGCAATACCGACACTGACGCCAACGTTTCTGAGACAAAGCTACTAACGTTATGATGCTGCCTCCTGTTTAACCCGGCATGCGCACGCCCATGTTTACGAGAATGTTGATGAGATATTTTGGTCTGAGCGTGTTAGTTTAAACAGACATTAGTTCTTCTACTGGAGATAAAAACACTGAAAAATTAAACGTAGCAATGTACATGTAACCAAAGTTCTAACTTATCCAGTGAAACGTCTACTAGAGTGATCAGCAATTTGGAACAGATATGCATTCAAGACAATATATCTTAATGACTTGGGTGATCCTTTGACTTTTACACATTGTAACTGCTAAACATCAGCAAGATAGCATTATCATTTAACTCAACGCACCACTGTGGCTGTGTATAGATTAGCAACTGATGTTTTTTTTCTCTCTCTCTCTCTCTAGAAACAGCACAGTCCTCAACTCCAAGGTTTTGTCAGTGACCATCAAGCCCACCCCTGCTTCCCTCTCTGCTCCAGTTGTAGTTGAGTTCTCCCACCTGTACAACGTGAGTAACTTTTGTCTTAAAGAAATTTCAAATATGATATAAGGTTATATAACCGGTAGTTTTTCATGGTAATGATGTTTTTTTTTTTTTTCTGTTCCCCATCCATTAGGGCACCACCAACCAGACCTGTATATCCTGGGACGAGAGCGACAGGTGAGACCCACCATATTTTTGATTCATCTGACCATGCTTGCACCCTAACCTTGTAATATGTGGACTCTTTGTAAGCTGTTTTGTTTGTTATATTATTGATTGTATTACGGGAATTTTGTAGGTTCCAGCATTTTTGGAGCTTGCTCTATTCTAGTAGCCTGGAAATCCAGACCTAAATCCGAAAGATTAAAGGACAATTCTGGCGCAAAATGAACCTAGGGGTTAATAACACATGGGTACCGAGTCGACCGTTCTCTGGGATATGTTTTCATGCTAATCAGTTTGCGCTAGCTCGTTTCAAGCTAGAGACACATTCGATTAGCATGAAAACATATCCCAGACAACAGTTGACTGTGTTATTAACCAAGTAGGCATATGAAAATCTCACTGCACACAATTGAATTGGATAACACTATGACCAATCACAACAATACACAGGGTGACGTATCCAGAGCCCCATACGCTTAGCTATCAGCGGAGCTAACTGGTAGATTAAACTCTTGCCGTATCCGGTCGGCAAAACAGCAAAAACGTCCTTCTTCCAAAGGAACGATTTGAGCGCCGTCTTCTGTTCCTCTTTTAGATAAAAAGCCAAGTCTAACTCGTTCATTGTAGCAGCCAAAGCCAAAGCCGCCAGTTCATCCGTAGCCATCTTCCAATGTTTACTAATGACTTGGACGTAGCAGCGCTGTCGTCATCTGTTTCTCTCACCTCTGGCCCACCTATGTCAGATACACCGATGTGATTGGTGCAGCTCGGCTACAAGGGCATAGTTTATTTTATTTTATTTATTTTACCTTTATTTTACCAGGGAAAAAAAATCACATTGAGATTAAAATCTCTTTTACAAGTGAGCCCTGGCCAAGAAGGCAGCACATAAAAATACACTTTAACATACAACAAATAACAGACAGACAGGTATGGACAGCAACAATAAATAAGAAATAAAAACAGAAAATCACATTTTAAAACAAGCACAAACATGTTGATATATTTGATGTAGGCAGGACTTGAATTCAGTATGTGAAATAAAAACCTGCAATTTTAGCTGATTTTGTAACTCATTCCATGAAGTTGGAGCTCTGTAACAAAAAGCAGTTTTTCCGAACTCTGTTTTAGTTTGTGGAACATCATACATCATGTATTTACTTGATCTTAGATTCCATTCAGATCTACTAGATGTTAAGAGTGTAGTTAAATATGAAGGAGTATGTCCAGTTATTGATTTATAGACAAAGGTCAACCAATGTTTAGGCCTTCTTGTGTTGTCATATAATACACATAGATCATAGATCATAGATCTCAGTGCTGAATGATACACAGAATCCAAAGATTTCAACAGGGACGTTGTGGAGTGTCTGTAAAACACATCTCCATAGTCTAAAACTGGCAAGAAGGTAGATTCAACCAACTTTTTCTTGACTTTCTGTGTGAAGCAAGAACTATAACGAGCATCATGACTGAATGCCAGAGTGACTCACTGAGCAAATTCAAACTGTGCTCTCGCGAGAACTCTATATTTCCAGGGTACCATTCTAGGAACTCAGCGTCAGGATATTTCAGCCTCTACTGCACTATATTTAATCTATCTCTTGTGAATCCTCTAACGTTATGGATATTCAGGACGCTGGAGTACCCCTCTACTGCTGCCAGTAACTCATATTCAGTTGTAGTACTACTCGTCCAGCCATCTGGCCAACACTAAGCTCCAAAGCAAGATACTGTAAGAAACTAATCGCAAGATCTATCTAGATCAGGGGTTCTCAAACACATCACTCAAAGGTCCGCATTTGATTTTTATTCCAGGTCAAAGGTCCAGAACAATTGTCAATAACAAAAAAACATTGGGTCAATTTTTTGAGCTTCATGCAGTAAAAGGAAGTTTTTATCACTTCGGCATTTTTGTAGTTTTTTTTCTGCCATTTTTCCGCCTTTTTGTCAACGTTTTTTTTCACTTTGGCAACGCTTTTGTTGCTGTTTTGCGTTCTTGTCGCCTTTTTCGACAATTTTGTCGCTTTTTCCGTGTAAAGTCAACATTACTAACAATGTATTGATCAATAGAAATTTTATTTCAAACTAGAAAACATTATACTTTCATAAGGTATTGTAGTCAACTCGTGGTTTGCGATTAACTTGCGGTTTGGTCCGGATGCAGACCTTGGTCCGGACGTTTTGAGAAGTCCTCCTGATCTAGATCTTCTGGGGAAGATCTTCCATTCATCTTCGCCAGATGATGAAACTCTAAGTATTTGGTAACCCCATTATAATCCTTTTAGTGCGATCATCACACCAAAGGTTCCACTTGTACGTAGAAAATAATGACGTCTAATGAGCATATTGACATTAAATTTGCATGTTCCCTCTGAAAGTTGGCAACAGTGTCTTTTTTTGTGTTATTTTGACAAAGTCAGTGCACTGCTCTCCAGTGAAAGGTGCTGAGTGTGTTGGACAGCTCCGCAGCTCTTGTCTGGGGAAACACTAACCCCACGCTATCACTGCTACGACACTGATGCAGCATGTGGAAAATTAAAAGTGTCGCTCACAGCTTTTCCTCCCCTGCCCAGCCCACGCACACACATCAACATGTACGATAGAGAGCAGTTTACTGGGAGAGAGAGAGAGAGAGAGAGAGAGAGATGGTTTTGCTGTACCATTGTAATCCTCCTTTAAGTTGGTGTTCATGTTATAGTTTATGTTGTGTCAGTTATTGTTAATTTTCTTTTATTTGCATGTTATCTGCTTTGGCAATATAAGCAATGTCTTCTCATGCCAATAAAGCTCTTTAAATTTAAAAATCATTAAAAAAAATGACATTTGGTCTATACATCTGCCCATTGCATATTACTGTATATATTATTTGCACATTCTGCACTCATTCCCATTCAGCCTCTTTTTTTCTTATGCAACAGTTATTTTGTATGTATGTATTTGTTTTTCTATATTTATGGTTTATTTCATATTAATGTTTAATATGTCTGTTTGTTTGTTTATGTATGCACCATTCAACAAGGCAAATTCCACGTATGTGTAATTTATTGTGGCAAAAAAACCTTTTCGGAATCTGAGAGAGAGAGCGAGAGAGAGAGAGAGAGAGAGAGCGAGAGAGAGCGAGAGAGAGAGAGAGAGTGAGGGACAGAGAGAGAGAGAGAGAGAGAGAGAGAGAGAGAGAGAGAGAGAGAGAGAGAGAGAGAGAGAGAGAGAGAGAGGGAGAGTGAGGGAGAGAGAGAGAGAGCGAGAGAGAGAGAGAGAGTGAGGGAGAGAGAGAGAGAGAGAGAGAGAGAGAGAGAGAGAGAGAGAGAGAGAGAGAGAGAGAGAGAGAGGGAGAGAGAGAGAGAGAGAGAGAGAGAGAGAGAGAGAGAGAGAGAGAGAGAGAGAGAGGGAGAGAGAGAGAGAGAGAGAGAGAGAGAGAGAGAGAGGGAGAGAGAGAGCGAGAGAGAGAGAGAGTGAGGGGAGAGATAGAGAGAGAGAGAGAGAGAGAGAGAGAGAGTGAGAGAGAGAGAGAGAGAGAGAAGCCAGCATGACAGGATAGAAAAGGAGTAAACGATATTGAACAGTTAAGTTTTACTGCTTCTGTGACCAAATTCAAAGCACTTCTCATTTGCTCCTTGCGCTCAAGTGCCCTATTTGTTTAAGACAAGAAAACAGTGTGAGCATGTTAGAGCGTTGAGCTAGAGAAAGAGTAAGGGAGGAAAGTAGGAAGCAAAAGTTTGGCAGCCTTATTGCAATGCAGGTTTGGACATTTGCATTTAGATGGGTACGTACACTTGTGTTATAGAGATGGAAAGCAGCCCATTCAACAGTTCAGTCAGGGTTAAAAGAAGTGTGGCTTGGCACATATAGACCTGGAGCAAGACAAAGAGTGAACCAGAGAAACAGAGCTGATTTGGGGGGAAAAAGACGAGTTAATATTGAGAAATTGAAAAAAAAATGTATTATGACAGCTTGCGCTAATAATGAAAAAGTATAAATATAGCTTCAAAGTGACGGTTGAGACAATATTCATAGTCACTCAAACTTAATTGCTACTGGCAGTGTTATATGAAATTCTGAACTACCATAAACTCTTAAATGAAGGCTTTATGTACCTAATGCAGCATTCCCGACACAATTTTTAGCCCGTAAGTTACAACTTCAAGTCACGACTCACGACTTGGTAGCGTTCCAGGCAAAGTCACGAGCTGGCTAGCTAAACATTGTGCTGTTGGCAGGGTTCAGGTTAGGCTACCTAACGTTAACGTTAGCGCTAGCGCTAGCTGATACTAGCGATTTCTAGTCGGCAACATATTTTGGGCTTCATTTAATAATCATAACCTGTAGTAGTACCCAATCATATGGGTATTGTTTTGATTACAATGTGCGGAATTACTTTACATTGCCTATTTATGTCTATTTATTTATATTTCTCACCGTTAATCACCGGCGTCTGTACAGCATCAACAGGGGTCACCATTGTTGTTTATGTGTGTGTGTGTGTGTGTGTGACGTCAGAAACTGTAACTGGGAGTACAACGATCTGGTACGATTTCACGGGTAGTAAGTTACGGGTTTGACTGCTGTTCCAGGGCACTTTCACGGGCACTTTCACGGGTAGAAGGTTGTGAAAACATGGGTTACGGTTTGCCTGGAAAGCAGCATTAAACTAGGCCTTTATTTGAAGGCTTAGATTAGTCATATTTGTTCATTAAATAATTGCAGTTGATTGTACTTGTTTGGTTTTTCCTTCCATGGAACTTATCACCTACTGTCGTGGCAACTAGGGTTGGGTAGCATTCACTTTTTTTATACGGTACCTTTTTTCGGTACTTTCCCTCTGCAATAACAAAAATTTATTTCAGTTGTAAAAATAATTCCAAACCTATTTATCCTATTTATTTAGACCATCTTGTTATTTTATTTAAAACATTTACATGCCACACAAAATACACCTCCCTATCCCCTCCCAATCCTGTCCCTACAACCTATATCAAATCAAATAATTATTCATTTCTTACACTGCACTGAAACTTATTCTTGTATTTGCATCTTATATTTTTTACTTTTTATTTTCTATAAAGGCTCTTTTTAAATACTCTTTAATGTTTTATGTGAAGCACTTTGAATTGCCTTGTTGCTGAAATGTGCCAGCCTGTCAAATATCGATTCCCCCTCCCCCTACTACATATGGACATGGTGCGGTGGAAATGTACATTACACAAAATGTTCCATGTGAGCCATTATAGTGCTGGCAGTTTGACTGTTGTCAGTAGTTTTGACCCAGCCTTTTTTAATCGACAATCCTTTATTTGTTTGGTTATTATTTGAATACTAGCTTTTATCAATCGATGGTACATAGGTTCTCTGTCTGTTATTAGTTCAAAACCGTGGCGAAAGCCGTTTTAATGAAGATGTTACCATGATAGATTGTGATGGTTTTATGTGTTTTTGATGATGTTGACCTCGGCCACCTCTGGGATTGGGGGATGTCACCACCATCAAGCATAAGGGACAGCATACAGTAGAAGGAGAGACAATGACAGGAACATAGCAAGGGCGAAGACTCTAATCTCGTGTGTGGGGTTGGGGGTTGGGGGAGACATGTTCTATGCAAAATTAAAATCCATCTTGGACAGCAGCTATGATTAATGAGTTAATATTTGGTTGATAAATTGGAATCTGAGGAGTCCTTGTCATGTTGATAAGAGCTGTGAAGCAGCCTGGGCCTTCACTTGCACCATGCTTCTATCTCCTGAAATCTTTCTGTGTTTCTCACTCACACTGACATTATTACTAGGTTTTGTTTACAGTTTGTCTTACCTGATGTATTATAAATACATAAATACACAAGTGGTACATTCACCTGTTGGCTAATATATATCAACAACGTTTCATTTCCGGGATTGTTCAGGTGCCGCCGGACATTTCCCCCGGATGTCCGTCATTTTTCGGCTGGATGTCCATTACCTTCCTCTTTCATTCTAAACTCTGGTGGATTTCTGAGGACTATGGTTAACTGCTCCTCAGATCTCTGCAGGGTAAATCCAGACAGCTAGCTAGACTATCCGTCCAATCTGAGTTTTCTGTTGCACGACTAAAACTACTTTTGAACGTACACATGTTCCACCAAAACAAGTTCCTTCCCAAGGCTATTATGCAGAGACACCGTCATTGCAGCCTGCGCTTAGCGCCGCCCAAGACGATTGTGATTGGTTTAAAGAAATGCCAATAAACCAGAGCATATTTTTCTCCCATCCCGGAATGTTGTGTGGACTAGCCAGACCTTCCTTTGCAGCGCTGTGGAGGAAGGTCTGGCAATGTGAGACTACCTGTTGGCTAAATTTCTCGTTAGACTTTGTGGTAGTTGTCATGATATGTTATGCCTTTAGACTTGACAGAAAATGAGGGAAGAGAGAAATTGGGGAACGATATGCAAATGTAGGTCCTCGACACACGTTGCAGTTCATGGTCAGTGCCCTAAACCCAGCAGGTGCGCCTTCCTGATAAAAATGTAAATGATACAAAGTGAAGGTGGTGCACAACAAGAGACTACACAGCTAGAAATGACTACATAGTAGGACAGTAGGACACAAAAACAAACATTTGTTTGAATTTCTTTGAATGCAATTCCTGTAACCTAACCCTAAACTATGTTGTAGAATCAAAGCACAGTAAATAACTTTAAGCCAAGTGCATTTTACAATGTCAGCAAACAGCCTTACCTTATGTTCAAGCCCACAGCCAGTTGCTCTTATTCACTGTAAGTTTCATTACACATTGAATATTATTTTTCTTCCCATTATACTAGTACAGAGCCCGTTGAAAATGTGCCTGTTTGGAACGGGCGATTGCTTGGCATGTGGTATTGCTGCTTGTAGAATTCTTCAAAACCAAATTGTACCCCAAAATTACTTACAGAAGGACCCCAAACCACTTACTCCACTGTAGCCTATAGCCTACTACTGACTTACAGTGTAGACTACGTCTACATCAGAGGAAGACATTGTAGGCCTACCTACTACTGTATTTACCTGACAGAGAACGGGGCAGATTCAGAATGTAATCACAAAATATCACAATGACAATGTGGAGTAATCAGACATTAGCGTCATGGACTCATGGCAGTGTGCTACCCATCTGGCCCATTATGTGAGCTAATGTGAATCTTCTGTGTCTGTCACGTGATGGCTTACATGGCGAAAGAGATGTCTGTAAATCAGGGGATAAATATTTTTGAGCGTCACAACCCCCCGAAATGACGCATTTCACTATCAGAATTTGATCGGTCCAATAACATTTGGAAAGTGTAGGTGAGCTGCACGATTAAATAATGTAATCCCCATTAATGTTAGCGGAGCACTAAACCGAAAGTAGCTCTATGGGCCCCATAGTGCAGAAACTAGCGCCGATCATCCGGGGCATTTTATAGGTTGCAGTGGAACTTTTTGGCTTCATGCGCCACTAAGCAACTCTCATACAAATCAACGGGGCTTCGCTTTGAATGTGTATCCATGTTTTTATTATACATGCATACGTACATGCACAGTGTTTTACTGAACAGGCCTCCCAGGCCCAGGGGCCCAAGGGCTCAGGGGCCCATTAAAGGTGCTGTAGGTAGGATTGTGAAGATCCAGGATTTAGCCAAAGAATTTGAACATCGACAACTTCTCAGTCCCTCCCCCCCTTTCTGCTAAAGCCCAAACGGTCTCATAAGCCCCTCCCCCCACGAGGGAGAATGAATGCTACACCCCCCTGACCCTGATTGGTGAATCTGAACAGGGAGCTGTGGATTTTTCCAACTCACACTACAGGCTTTAGATGGTGCCAGAGGAGCCAGATTTTTTTTAATGACCTGCTTCATGTAGTTCTACTGGAACATTGGGTCAGTTTCAGCAAATATGACAGAACGTTAGGTTTATAAGTCTTACCTAGTGCACCTTTAAGCATAAATGTCTGTTAGGTAACTTTGCATTTCTTGTCGCATTGTCTAAGGGCTCAGTCATTTATGTAAATAACAAAGCCCCAAAAGTCCTACTGAAAAACTGAAGGGATAGCTTAAACATTCACTTTTAATATGTCCCTGCCCAGTGGCCTATTGTAACATAATCTGCCGATGCTTAAGGTACTGATCACAAGTTAAAACTCAATGTCTGAGTGTAGCGCTGTCAATTAGGGGACAGACTGTAGAGTATATGATTGCCATTACTTAACAAATCTGAGACTGTTTTTTGGGGCCAGTCCCCCAAAAATGTAGTAACATATTAGTGTTGAAATTGTTATACAAAGCTCCTCTTAGTATCCTAATTTTGAATGAACCCTGTTATCAAGAATCAAATCTTAAACTAAATTCACATATTCTTAGTGTCTTTTGAACAAGACTTTGTTGCTTTGGCTGAAAACCTTGTCCTGCAAATGTGTATTGATCTCTCCTAGCTAAGCCAGTATACTGATACAGAAATGTTTTTGTAGAACAGCATTATTTTTTTTTTTTTTAGATTAGCTCTGAATGTTTTGAACCAAAACTGTGCATTACTGACTAATGTTGCCCGTTCCCCTCGTCATCAATACACTGCTATCAGTGCTGCATGTAGACAACAGCCCTGCAATATTACATTAATTCTGTCAGCGGCTACTTTAAAATCCAGATTTGGGTGTTTTTTTTGTATTTAGCAGAAAACAAATAGAACTTGTATGACTTCAGTCACTACATGGCAGGTCAAAAAAGAGAGAGAGAGAGAGAGAGAGAGAGAGAGAGAGAGAGAGAGAGAGAGGTATTTTTTGCATAGACTCGACATTGTTTACCAGACTGCAGTCACTAACTAGCCTCGCTTCTGATCATACAAATCAATCCTGCTGTCTCCGTTAATTTACGAGGCCAGTCCTGATGCTTAGGAACTGCCTCAATTCATCAAAGATGTTGGAGCTGAGCACTGTGGACTTACATTTTCATCAATTACTGTAATACAATTATAGGAGAGGAGATGAAGTTCAGTGAGCAGGGGGCATGCTTGTTTACAAGTGTAGAATAGAAAGAGGCTGCATTACAGGCAACAGCCTGCACATTTTCTCCTGTATTTATATTCAAAGCATGCTAATCCATTCCAACTCACATACCAGCCAGCTCACTAGCTATTTGTGAGCACAGGACATTGATCAATACCCTGAAATGTTACCACACATCTTGGGTATATCAACGCCGGATGTCTCTCATTTTCTGTTGGATGTCCGTCACCTTCCTCTTTCTTTGTGTTGGCGTTCTAAACTCTACAATCTGAGTTTTCTCTTGAAATGAAATGTCGTCGATATAAACTATGCTCCTCGTGACTATTAACTGATATGTAAAATCCATGGACATCAGAAATTATGATACTATAAATATATTGCTAGGCCGCCTGAACCGAAAGAACATGGGGTTGTGGCCTTACCTTCTGTTCCGACCCCCAGGTGCCGTCCTTCCGCTGCTCCCTGCTGGCTCGCCACTTCCTCGGCTTCCTTCTGCTTTCGTTGACAGTTAATTACTAAACTGAAACGCGGACATAACATAAATGAATAGGGAGAAACGTCAAGTAGCTCAGGAAACACTGATCTTCTCGTGCAGTCTGTTTGCCTCGACACATGTCCTAGACTGAACAGACCAGCTCTTCACTCTCGCAAAGATCCTGGAGGGAGCCTTGGATTATGCCGATCCGGTCTACATGGGTTTTGTGGATCTGGAAAAGGCGTATGATCGGGTCCCCCGGGAGGTGCTGTGGGAGTATGGGGTGAGGGGCACCCTTCTCAGACCCATCCAATCTCTGTACGACCAAAGCGAGAGCTGTGTCCGGGTTCTCGGCATAAATCATACTCATTTCAGGTAAGGGTTAGCCTCCGCCAGGGCTGTGCTTTGTCACCAATCCGGTTTGTGACATTCATGGACAGGATATCGAGGTGTAGTTGTGGTTGGGAGAGGTTGCAGTTCGGTGGGCTGGGGATCTCATTGCTGCTTTTTGCAGATGATGTAGTCCTGATGGCATCATCGGTCCGTGACCTTCAGCGCTCACTGGATCGGTTTGCAGCCAAGTGTGAAGCGGCTGGGATGAGGATTAGCACCTCTAAATCTGAGGACATGATTCTCAGCAGGAAACTGATGGAGTGTCTACTCCAGGTAGGGAATGAGTCCTTACCCCAAGTGAAGGAGTTCAAGTATCTTAGGGGCATGGTCGCGAGTGAGGGGACAATGGAGCAGGAGATTGGCCGGAGAATCGGTGCAGCGTGGGAGGGTATTACATTCACTTTACCACACCGTTGTGACAAAAAGAGAGCTGAGCCAGAAAGCAAAGCTCTCAATCTACCCGTCAATTTTTGTTTTCTACCCTTACCTATGGTCATGAAGGCTGGGCTGAAGGCATGACTGAAAGAACCAGATCCAGGGTACAAACGGCAAAAATGGGTTTTCTCAGAATTCCCAGGACTAGTTGGAGGGATTTTATCTCCACCCTGGCCTGGAATGCCTCGGGATCCCCCAGTCAGAGCTGGTTATTGTGGCTTGGGAAAGGGAAGTTTGGGGTCCCCTGCTGGAGCTGCTGCCCCCGCGACCCGACCCAGGATAAGTGTTTGACGATGGATGGATGAATAAATAAAGATACTGTAATGTCAAATAAGCATTTTTAAAGTTTAGGTGTTGGCTGACCTGCCCAAGATCCAACACATTCAGTCTTAATCTTTGAATCTTGTTGTATCACAGATAATCCCTGTATGTACACATTATTGTGTAACCTGGTAAGTGAACATCAAGTAGGGACCCTCCTCCTAGCTTTGTGCATAAAAAGCCCATGTTTCTATATTTCCTCTGTGCTGGCACACTGCTTTTCATCCATGTTGGCCTGCTCTTGGCAAAGGACATTCTTGCATGCTGAGCTGCTGGACCAGCACCTAAATTATCCAATTAGACAGTGGGGCAAGACCGTCTGCAGGCCACCGTGAGGCTCACAGAGAGGCCTAATCTTGTCAGCCAGACCGAGAAACTGCACCGAGTCCTAATATATTGGATTTCTGTTAGGGGTTATGTCCTAATGTAAGCACAGAGTCACCTCCTGGGGCTAACGCTCTCTTTCTCGCACATGTACACACACACACACACACACACACATGTGCACGCACACACACACACACACACACACACACACACACACACACACACACGCTCGACTAAACAGTCTGCAGTCTGTATGAAGTTATGAGACCTATTGATGTGTGAGGGGGTGGCTGTTAAATATTCTCGGTAATGAGCCTTTTTTGTTGGTTTGTTGCTGTTGTTGCTGTTGTTGGGGTGGTTTACAGACAGGTAGTCTATAGCAACAACTTTTCAGATGTCCCTCGCCTTCCGCTTTCATTGTGTTGGCATTCTAAACTCCGGTCGATTCGGGAAACATCCGAGACCTTCCTGCGCTGTGGAGGAAGGTCTGGCAATGCGAGTCTAACAGACAGGTGACAAATTGAAGGAGAAACCATACACCATGAACACCAATGGGAAATGTTAGAGGGATGCATTACCCCACCATCATCTAAACACCAAATGAGGGAAAATCTTTTGAGTCCCACACTGGGAGAATCCATGGTGGAACTACACTTTATTAACTTACACACTCCATGTTGGTTTGCCCTTTACAGTTTTCTTTTTTTTTTTTTGCTCGCTAACAAGCATGAGACAATAATGAAGCCACTTTTTCAAAACTCTTCAGACAGTCTGCATTACCAACATGCATCTTGGCCAAACAGTTAATCTCACCACCAAAACTCACTCAAACCACCCACACACTTCATAGATGTCTCAAAATAACCTCACTGGACCAAAACACGGGCAACACCTCTCATTTAGAAAGCAAACATCGTCACTCAAAGCACTGACCTAAAAAACACTAACTACAGGGAGCATTACATGAATTATGACCCTTTATCTTTGAAGTTTAGATGATTTTTCACATATTTTTCAGTATTCATATTCTGCACTGGCTGTAATGCATTACTTTATGGGTCTGTTCCTTCATAATCATTTCCTAATTATTTCCTAGAAAGCTTCTTTGAAAGGACAATGTCATTTGGCAGTAATTATAGAAAATAAGACGCTCTGCTCATGCTTTCTTTTGAAATTGGCACACTGACTGGAATGGCAACGGAGTAGGGCTGCACCATATGAGGAAAATATCTAATTGCGATTAAATGTGACTGATATTGCGATTGCGATATGACTCACGATATTGGAGGGAGTGATGATTTTTCTGTCATCATTCCCATTTTTATTGAAAATTATGAAAATCAAGATAAATTAAAATGATTATTGTGTGATTTTTGCGAGGCTCTGTACCAAACTCACCCTCAAAGCATAGGCAGACACAAGTGGCTTTCTTGCTACAGGTTTATTTGAAGCTTCTCCAAATCCACCTTGTTAACTAAACACACAGTATAACGAGAAAATGCACTTAGAAAATTGAAAATGTGCAAAAAACTGCTTTTGGATATTACCTTTCAAATACGCTCATATGCATGAACTCTGTAGTGTTTATACACTTAGAAACTTAAATATTAAATGGCAAATAGCCTTCACTTATTATTTCTAAAAAACACACTTTAGAACTTATTTTCCTCTTAACACTGGCACTGTATCTACAAATGGCAAGCATTAGAATTACCTGGTCACATAAGTCAAAACATTTACTACACACACACCACAGAAGCTATATTCACACTAAAATCTTTTTGGCAAACCATTACAGAAGCCTTACTTCTTAGATCACTCTTGACTTAATAGTATGCCAGTTATTTATGGCTTTATCTTGAAAACATTGTTCTTTAAAACTTTGTGCGTCTTCTTACTTCTGTCTGTGTGCGTGCATGTTTTCAGCTTCAGTCCTTTGAAGACAGCCCTGCGCGCAATCGACAGCTGCTGCTCCTTTGAACTTGCCGCGCCGTCAATTAATGTCCACTCGCGTTGATGAACTGTCCGAAACTACAGGTTTATTTGAAGCTTCTTCTCCAAATCCACCATGAAAACTAAACACAGTATAACGAGAAAATAAAGACTGCATTAGTTTAATATGAACATAGACTGAACAGGCTGGTTATGAAAGCTGGCTCTGTTGTTGGCATTGAGCTGGAGTCACTCACAACAACTGCAGAGAAACGGACCATGAGTAGGATGCTGGCGATCATGGACAATGACCGCCACCCACTACACAGCACGCTCTTTAAACAGAGGAGCATGTTCAGTGGCAGACTTCTGTCACTGTCATGCTCAACAGACAGGTTGAGGAGGTCCTTTGTCCCCAGGGCCATCCAACTATTCAATACCACACAAAGGAGGAGGGGAGAAATGGACTTTTCAGCAGGAGCCTGTCTCTCTCAGCCCCTACCACCATTATATCTCTGTCTGCTGTACACCTGACTGTCTTATAGGCTATATTAGCCCTCCTACACACAATCTGGACTCTGGTCATAACATCTACATCTTATAACTTATTCCCTGTTATATATTGTTCTTAACGTATATTATTTCTAATTCTATTAGGTTTACATTCTTGTCTTTTCATAGTCATAGTTAATATTTAATAATAAGCTATTGCACTGATCAATCCCTACACTGTTTACTTTTGCACTACCACCATTGCACACAGTCTACCATAGCACCTTTAACCCTTTAATTTTCTGTGAGTGATTTTTATGTATGTGAGATATATGTGTGTATGCGTGTTTGTTGTGTTATAGTTGTCTGAGCTACTGGATGTCTAAAATTTCCCTTGGGATGAATAAAGTATCCATCCATCCATCCATCCATCCATCCATCCATCCATCCATCCATCTAGAATGACATGCACAGCATGTAAAATAACGTTCACCAAAGTAAAATACGGACACAAAACAACATACCTCGTTGGCTGCATGCTGTACACAAGGGAATAGAGGTTTCCTTAGATCGCTGACATCCGCTATAACAACCTTAAAACTTTATCGTTAAATTGTCCGTGCTTCGCTTGCTGTTAGCTTGCTGACTCACTCACGTGGAGACACTTTACGCTTTCCAAATAAAATCACGTACTTATACTAGATACAACTTATATCTAGATATATATATTAATTCTAAATTATGACATTGGTTGAAAACAAAATTATACACTATTATAATGTAATTGCGACAATTACAAAATATGTTTTCTTTAGTCTGTAGGATAGGATTTGTAGGCGGGGCACCACATTACTTCATTCAGAATGGTTGGACACATATTTTGCCATTAACAAATAAAAAAGTCAAATGTAGTTTTAGCAGCAGAGAAGCGAAAGCCCGTGTGAGTAACGTTACATCCCGGTACCACACACACCGACATCGTAGCTTCAGCGAGACGTCATCCATGCCACTTTGAAGTGTGTAGACTTTCTAATTTTGTGTAATTCATGGCTCAATTCAAACGGGATGAAAAAATTATTTGCGTCTCCCCGTTCACCACCGGTCATATTGTTTTTCTGAATGAAGGTCCCATGGGTGTCCACCAGAAGAGGGACTTTGCCTCTCTATAGCCTGAAACTGGTAAACCTAAATGGCATGCAGCCAGTATTTGTTATTTATTCCACCTGTGCTTTTTTCCCTATTATAATATTATCTATTGTCAGTTGTCAGCAGGGTGTGATTGGTTGTTACCATGGAAACCCAGCTGTAATGGGCAGTATATTACAGTTTTCAGGCTTTGTCTTTGTTAAATGACCTACCTGACTATGGCTAATTAATGGAACAGGCGAATATTATAGACATACATACATATAAATATAGATATATATATATAAAGGGAATAATATTAAAACGTTAGGGGTATGGTTAACTAATAATAATGGGTGGGTAATATTTATTCATACATTTGTTGTAGTCATTATGTTTAGTAGCCTGATATGGCCCACGTACTACTTTTCCAATAAAGCATAATTATACAATTAAAAATAGCCTAATAATAATAATAATAATAATAATAATAATAATAATATATGTTATAAATCGTTTGGGGCTGTTGGTGTTGGTATAATGTGTCCAGACAGAGAGCTGCAGCACGCCGCCTCGCAGCCTCCACATCGCCGCGTGCACTTCGCTCTCTGCGCCGCCGCCTGCAGCCGGTTGGGAAGGGGACTCAATAGCCGGTGCAACGCGGTGGGATTTGAACCACTGTCTTTTGTTTTCTGCCGGAGCTGTCGCTATATTCACCGCAGCGCTTCTCTTCTCTTCTCTTCTGTGTATGTGTGTGTGTGTGTGTGTGTGTGTGTCTCTCTCTCTCTCTCTCTCTCTCTCTCTCTCTCCGTGTGTGTGTGTGTGTGTGTGTGTGTGTGTGTGTGTGTGTGTGTGTGTGTGTGTGTGTGTTTCTCCCGTGCAGCTCCTCTCTGCTGGGATCCTGGTCTGCCAGGGGCTGCAAAGCCGTGCTAGTCGACTCATTCCGAACCAAATGCGTGTGTGACAGACTGTCCACCTTCGCCATTTTAGCACGGCTCAATCCCGAAATGGTAAGTCCGACAAACCTCCCTTGACTTCGTTGACGTTAAAGCTATCGGAGACGGTGTGTTTTTTTTGTGTGTGTATGTGTGTGTGTGTGTGTGTGTGTGTGTGTGTGTGTGTGTGTGTGTGTGTGTGTGTGTGTGTGTGTGTGCGGTTTAATGTGAATGCATCAGCTGTTTTTTTCTCTGTCTTCCAAAGGGCGTCATTGTCATTACATATCAACAGATCCTCCCTCTCTCCCCCACCTTCCTTTTCTCTGTCTCGACATGCCAAAACCATGCTGCAAAAGGTTATTATAAGCTTGCCAAGGAGAAGGCTCTTTCTTTCTTTCTTTTTTGGATTTGGGGTGGTGGTGGTGGTGGTGGTGGGGGGGGGTGGTCTTTATTCATGTTGCACCTAGAAGGAGATAAACTGTGTCTGTGTACCCAGAGGAAATGCACACAGGAAGGGCAGCACTGTGCTGCTATGCTGTGTATTAAGATGGTGGTATCACTGACAGAGTGAGTGTGATTTAAGATCATGTCACAGCTGATGATCATTTATACCTGCATGCCCCCTCCCCCCCACCCTCACCAGCGGTTCTTGTTCAAACTGGCATATTTTCACATATTAGACTGTCGATGGCATCTCCATGGTTACCAGGCCCCACGGAGAAGGTGCTGCATGGCAATCCAGTAATCTGAGAGAAAAAAAAGACACATTTTAATAATAAGACTACAGTGAGCTAGCTACAGTCAGAACACAATTCCCTCACATTGTGGCTGCAGTAAGCCAGCAGAGATAGAGTGTGTGTGTGTGTGTGTGTGTGTGTGTGTGTGTGTGTGTGTGTGTGTGTGTGTGTGAGAGAGCATGTATGTTAAAACCACGGCAGTGGCTCCAACCTGCCCCAGTTTCTTTGGGGGAAAGGGCAGTGTCTTTGTGGGGAATTTTCATTCAGTGCGATTAGTTATTATTAGACTGGAAATTGCCTCGGAAGCAGTTTGCTCACTAGTTGTCCTGGTAACAGCATAGGCGCCAAGGCTTTCTTAAAGACATAGGAGGCAGCATGCTGTTTCTCCTCCTTCCTGCTCAGCCTGGAAAGGGAGGCTATGCCAGGATGAGACAGCATGGCTTTACCACCTTCAGTCAAGCATTTCTGATTCTTTTTGGCCAAGATAGTTGTGGTTTAGATCGAAAGCATATGATGCAGAGGAAGGGGATGTGAGTGAAAGTGCTGCTGATGCTTCGATGACGGAGGCTGCAGTGGTGTGTGTTCCATTTGTGCTTTGTGCCCAGTGCTGAAATGATTAGTTCATCAATTAATTAGCCGGCTGACAGAATTGGTCAATGACAATTTAAAGGAGTAGCTCAACATTTTGGAAAGTACTCTGACGTACAACGCTGGAGTCAGGATGCGGTTAGACTGGAAGCAGGGGGAAACAGTCGAATCGTGTTTGTTTAATGTGTACACAAACGGATGTGGAACGTGTCAATGTTTGGTTTTAAGGTGAAGTTAAATGCTGGAACTAGTTCTTGACAGAACACAGTTTATCCATCTGTCCAGCACTTCTTCTGTCATCTCCAGCTATGGATGCGGGTGACTGTGTTTGCTGAACATAGATTTTTGCTATTAGTCTCTGTATCTCCGATGATACCACACATGGCTAATTCAGTTTGATGACACGCCTCTGACAAGCTGCATCCTGTTGTTGTTGGCCAATTAAATCCACAATGCAGCAACCCCAGACACCATAAATAGTTGTTTTTTACCTTTGTATTTAGGCTTTAGCTCTTCAGCCTCAGTCTGATTGTGTCTAAGCTGTAGAGGTGTTGGTAGTAGGAGTTAGGGTGTTACTTAGGTTGCCTTCACGCCTGCCTCGTTTGGTTCGTTTAAAAACCAACCCTGTTTGTCTGATAGTCCGGTTGGTTTGGGATGGAAAGCTCATCCGAACTCTGGTGCGGATTAAACAAATGAACTCTGGTCTGCTTGAAAGTGGCTATCACCACATGAGTGACAGCTTTATACGGGCTCGTTTTCTGTGAACGATGTGGCGAGGGGGTAAGGCGGAGTTAGCAAGCTAACGTTAGCCAGCTAACAAGTCGTCCAACGGCTGGCTGGCTTGCTGGTTCCACCGTGCTTCCATGCTGCAATGGTTACAGGGAATGCGTTAAACGGCAGGCTGGGTCTAACTTTAGCGGTCCGCTAGTCTATATCGACAACGTTTCATTTCCGGGATTGTTCAGGTGCTGCGGAAAATTCCGCCAGATGTGCCTCATTTCGGCCGGATGTCCGTCACTTTCCTCTTCCTTTGTGTTGGCGTTCTAAACTCTGGTGGATTTCTGAGGACTATGGTTGCTCCTCAGATCTCTGCAGTGTAAATCCAGACAGCTAGCTAGACTATCTGTCCAATCTGAGTTTTCTGTTGCACGACTAAAACTACTTTTGAACGTACACGTTCCACCAAAACAAGTTCCTTCCTGCCATTTAGCAGTGGCAATGTGGATTTGTCCGGAGCTTAGCGCCGCCCAAGACGATTGTGATTGGTTTAAAGAAATGCCAATAAACCCATCCCGGAATGCTGTGTGGACTAGCCAGACCTTCCTCCGCAGCGCTGTGGAGGAAGGTCTGGCAATGCGAGACTAGCGTCCTGCCGCCCCGTTGCTGCTGGGTCAAACTGTTCCTTCTCCTCACTCTCCTTCGTCGGGCGGCTCCCCTCCCAGCGAGCTGCAGTTTATGTCCCCACTGACACGTATTGTCACCATGACTACTAACAACAATCGGCATTTTGTTGTGTACGAATCAAATGACCACGGCAAACAGTTCAATGACCTTTCTATCCATTTTATTTATAAGGCCACTAGCATGGCTGTATACTTTTTGACTTAGATTCAGATACAGGCACATCAGTGAATTATGAATATAGACTAATAATCATTAGACATGTTTCGATACCAATACCAGTATCAGAAAATCCTCTGATACTGCCTAAAATGCTGGTATCGGTATCATAAAGTACTGGAGTGTATGCACCAATTCGATACCACGTGATTTAGCCCCAGATAAAATCAACTTATTATTCCGTTATGACTGACTGGCAGGATAATAAAAGAAAGTTCTATGGCGTTCATTGTTTGTTCATGTTTCTCAAAAAGTTTAACCTGAGCCAAGCCGTACAACAAATATTTAAATCATATCACATCCATACAGGGACAGTAGAATACAGCTGTTAAAACATAATGAAATATATGACACACTGGAATCGGATCAGTACTCGGTATCAGCCGAAACTTAAGTTCAGGTATCGGAATCGATATCAGGAAGCAAAAAATGGTATTGAACCATCTCTAATAATTATCAGTGGACCATTACTGGGGCGTCCTCAATGGTTTGGTGTGGTCCCTGCAGCCTGCCTCCCCCTGTTCACAGCTCTGTAGCAGCCTGGAGGCCTCACACGCCCTGGAGGAAGCTAAACTGGCAGAAATGGAGGAAAAGGCAACTCCTCTCTTTCCTCATCCTGCTGTCCCTTTTCCCCCACATTCTGTTATTTTGTGAGACAGCCATGGATACCATGCTAATTATTCCTACTGCAACACATAGTAGCTTCTAAATGGCCCAGCCGCTCCAGTCTGCAGCTAACCTCCGACAGCCCCGGCATGATAAACACCCCAACCTCTTTTTTTCCCCTCTGCCTTCCCCCTCGCTCCTCTCATCCTTCCATCCCTCTCTCCTCTACCCCTCTGTCATTCCATCACACCATTTTCATCCTCAGTTGCTGCAATATATTTTAGCTCTCCCTCTGCTTACTACGTTTCGCACTCCCTTGCTGCCACCTCTTGTGTCCATTTTGCTCAGTCTAACTTCGCTGCAGGCTTTTAGAAGGATAAACTGTGAGAAAAAAAATGCATAGCAGTCAAAAGAGCCAAAACCTGAGCCCAGTTTACTGCCACTGCTAGACCTGAGTGTGCTGAGGGGGAGGAGGATGAATGAACGTGCTTGTGCTTGTATCATTTTGGATGTTGTAAGCCTGCGTTAAGCCTTTTCTTCAGTTTGAATGTGCTGTCAGGATAGATGCAGTGACAAAGCCTCTTTTGGCCAATTAGCCCACATTTTTAAGAGTAACAAGTGATTAACAGGACTGACTGAGGCTTGCAGGGCTATGGGCCAATAGAGTGTCATCATACTCATTCAAGGATAAATATATCTGTGTTTCCTCTATGAAGGGGCACCATATATCGTTGGTAGTCATACATACATAGGCAACTGAAGCTGCTGCTCTGCTCTGCTCTGAATTTATGTTTACATGTAAAAAGAAAATGTAATATTGCTTTATTTCAAAGGTGAAGTAGATGTTTATAGAAGATAATTATCGGTTAGGTGGCCTGAATGTTGTGATCTCACACCACCCCCACCCCTCCTCCACGTAGTTGCTAGTAGTCAAGGAGGACACGGAGGATTAAAAAAATATGATGACACTTCAGAAGAGGTCATTATCTTCACTCAAGCTTTTGCGCGCGAAAGTTGCCAGATGACACAATCTTCTGAAAATAGTCATACTGAGAAAATACAGAGAGAGCTGTGTGGAGCTGATAGTCTTAATTAGCTTTGTAGCAACTCATTTGTCAATGGCTTGAATGTAACGGACGTTCATTATTATCAAAAAGTTACGCACTAAAGCTTTAAGTAAAAGTTCATCAAAGTAATAGTACTTTTACTAAAGAAGATTCTTTTTGTACTCTTTCCACCTCTGCTTTTACATATCCATTGTTAGTAATTGATACCAGTGCAGCTTGTTTAAATAAGCTTATTTGTTTGCTGCTAACATTGGCAGCAGCTTCATCTGATAGACTTCTGAAGGAAATGACATCCTGTGGACATCCTCAGTGGTGGGAGCTGGCGCGTCCCCGTCTCTGCTCATGTGGAATAATGCAGTCTGGTCACTTTATTTCGGGATGCTTGTCGCTTCTCGTTTCTCGGACGCTGCGTGAGACTCCCAGCCGAAGCTCTGTCATTGGCGGAGGAGGAAGTAAAAGTTTGTCTGTCTCAGCAGACGCCTTTCCGTTCCATTGAGCTCCCCCACCCCCCACCCCCACCCTCTCTTTGCTTTTAGAGAAGGAACTCACTGCAGTGCAGATTAATCAGAGGGATTTAATTAACTTGGCCCCGGCACACACATCACACCTGGAGACAAGACAGGCTATAAACTCAGCCAATTATCTCCTCCTAGAAAGGAAGTAGGTGTGTGTGTGTGTGTGTGTGTGTGTGTGTGTGTGGGACCTCATGTCCTGGTGTCTTCATGTTCAAGCCCCCCCCCCAACCAAAAAGCTTATTTCATTAAGCTGTCCCCTCACCTTGACTCATTATACCTGCCCACAGTGACACAAGGGATGGTGTGTGGTGTTGTATATGGTTGTGATTAGTTTGAGGGCGTTTTCACAGAATCAGTTGATGAGTTTATAAACTTTTAGTAATATCCCCCTTGGTATGGCTTGGTTTCACACCTGGAAAAATCCAAGAGTATCAAAATGCGTCATTACAAACCATGCAAGAACGTTCTCTCGTCCTATTGGTCTGATGTGTCTGTGTCCGACACGTCGCTCTGCTCTGCCGGTGTCTGACTCCAACTTTAGCGGCGGCTGGTTTGACCACGGAGATGCGAGTGACGGATGGCGAGCTTGGCTGCGGTCTATTTCTATGAGAGAAACACTGAAGCTGCTACAGTTTGCTGCTCTGCTGCATCGCAGATTGCTAAGCACACCTGACTACAGGAGACATTATCTCAGACTAGCGAAGTGTACATACAGTAGTTGGTGCAGTTCAAGGTGGGATCACGTTCTCAACACAACAAACTGCTCCAGAGTTGGATTGAAAGCGTACCCAGACCACCTCATCAAGCAGGTCTCGGTAGGCTGGTTTGTTACGCTTTTGGTGCGCATCCTAGTGCGATTGCGGCGTTCTATTCTGCCCAAACGAACCGCTCCACTGGGGCAAACAAACTTTAGTGCGATTCAACCGGACTAAATGAGGCAGGTGTGAAAGCCCCCTTATAGAGCCACATTGGGTTTCGGTGATTACTTTTGTAACTAGCTGGAGTATCCAGGTGGACGAGGCTAAACCAATTTGCCCGTTTTTGCTAACTGGTAGAACTGGCTTTTGTCACTATGACACCTTCTGGCAAACTAAAATGAAGCCAACATTAGCAATAGGATTGGGCATCGAGAACCGGTTCCAACTTGAAATCATTTCAAAAAATTACGATTCCAAGTCAAGTTTTTTTTATTGGAATCGTTTGGAAAATTTGGTTTCGTATCCGATCATTGTTTCCAAATTGAACACGTGCAAGTTTGGGTTTACAGCATCCAGCTTACTTCCAGGCGCTTGTGTTGCCGCCACGCAGCACAGTGAGCGGCTTTGTTTAAAGTGTGGCTTTATTTTACGTCGAAAAAGCCCGGTACAACTGTAAATCCCCATTGAATCAAAATAACATGTTCCTCTTATCTGTGAAATAAGCTTGTGACCCGTTTCAACTCCACCCCTCAAACAATCGGAATCGATAATCGGTAAGAACCGGAATCGAAAGGAAGAATTGCAATTGGAATCAGAATTGTTAAAATCAAAACGATGCCCAACCCTAATTAGCAACCTGTGCCGACGGCGTCCCGCACCAAATCCACCTTGTATTGCAAGCAGTGTTGGGGCAGTAGCGTGACTACTTCTCAACAGCGTTGCTGTTTTCTGAATGTTTGACTTAGATCAATGACTACGTTTACATGCACATAATATTCCGTTTTTTGCCCTTATTCCGAAAAAGACAATATTCCGACTAAGCTGTTTACATGGCTGCGATGTGCATATCCAAACACCTGCTGATATCCAAGTCTTTCATAATGTTTAAAAGTAGGTGTGTTTCTCCTTGGTTTCTTTTGGGCATGCATACTGTCGGCTGGTTGGTTTGTGTACAGCAACCATAGCAACGCACAGAGCTGACCGTAAGCCGTAAACAGGCAAGAGGCCGTAAACCGTCACAAACTGCTGTAAAAACCCTGATTGAGATGAATATTCGGAATGTGCTTCTAAAACCCTTAAATGTCTCGATCGGAAAAATTATTTGGAAAAAGACCTATTTCGGAATATCCAACAGGAATATACTGTTTACATGACCTGTATCAAATTCGGAATATTGTCATATTCAGAATAATAGTGGAATATTGGTGTACATGCAAACATACTAATTGACGTAAAGAAAAGTAGGAATCTGAGAAAGCGGTTTGATTGCTAAGATTGGAAAACTAAAATATCACAAGCAGTTCATGCATAAACACACAGCCTTACACAACACCTATGCACCCTGCTGCAGCTGCCATGTTACAGCGTAACCATGACAACTAAGACAATGTCTGCTGTAGCATGGGGATGGTGCTTAGCTGTCAGTTTTTAGGATAGGAAATAATGCCAGGTCTATATTATGTGTATGTTTGTTATGTGAAGGCATGCATCACTGTATGTGTGGGTGTGTGTGTGTGTGTGTGTGTGTGTGTGTGTGTGTGTGTGGGGGGATATTGTGGTTTATTCATGATTCACCTTGAAGTCACCTTGCTCTGCAACCGAGGCACAGAAAGCAGCCAGCCTGCCGACTTTTATTCAGCCGTTGATGCCAGACGCTAGGGCTGTGCAATTACAGAATATTTCGAGAAAAACGATCATTTTGCTCATTACCTTTTACAAGTAAACTCTTATTTTGTCTTGTGTTCTGAATGGGAGAAGTGATACGGGAAATGTCCCAGTTACAGGTGTTTTCACTGTTAATTTGTTCAACTTTTTTTTTATGTTCAATAATTGTAACATCTTTCCAAACGTCAATGAGATAATTGTGTTAAATAATCGTCATTTCAATATTGACCAAAATAATCATGATGATGGATTTCTTCCATAATCAAGAAGCCCTACCAGATACCTGCATGTACATTGTGTGTGTGTGTGTGTGTGTGTGTGTGTGTGTGTGTGTGTGTGTGTGTCGTACACACAGTATTCACTGCATAATTGTAATTATGTCAGGGTAGAAAAGCCTCTCACTGAAACATATAGCAGTGTTGAGTTCACAGCTCCCTTAGGCAATGCTGGCTTCTTTGTGTGTGTGTGTGTGCGCGCAAGTCATCTCGTTAACCTTTACAACCCCACTTACCACCTTAAACACTCTTCTGTACAGCCAGCCAGCTGGGGCTACCCGCTCACAGTCTGAGTTAAATCATCTATCTGTGAGTCTCGAAGGCAAATCTTTCAAGTCTTTTATGTTAAATGATCAAATGGCCATTTTCTATAGTGTCGGCGTTATTGTCCACAGAAATACATGATAAAAGCCAAGGCTAACAAGTCCGCTCGCTGAGTAGCTGCTTTTCTTCAGAGAGCATCCTCACACTACGTGGTTGGAGTTTTTACTCACCAGCGGTGGTTTCACTTCTCACCTTGCTGCAGTGACATAGAAGTTAACGTGTGTCAGTATAGACTATAAAAAATAATAGCATCAGTGACGTCACCTATTGGTTCGTGGACTACCGTTTTGAAGCCTGGAGTCTGGCATTTTGGCTGTCGCCATCTTGGTATTTTGTAGCCACAAGTGAACATAATTGGACAGGAGGGAGGGAGGGGGGGCTAAGCGGCTAAGCCACTGTCGTCTATGGTTTCAGTAGTCTAGCATTGCCAGGCTTATATCAACAGAGCTGCAGAGGAAGGTCTGGCTAGTCCACACAGCATTCCGGGATGGGAGAAAAACGTGCTCTGGTTTATTGGCATTTCTTTAAACCAATCACAATCGTCTTGGGCGTCGCTAAGCTCCGGACGGAGCCACGGTGCCTCTGCAAAAAAGCCTCAGGAAAGAACTTGTTTTGGTGGAACCATGGTGTTTGTTAAAGGCCGCTAAATATTAAGTAATATTAATAATAATAATTTTTTTTGTCCGTTTTCGGATTTCGTTTTCCGTTACCTTCCTCTTTGTGTTGGCGTTCTAAACTCCGGTGGATGAATGAGGGCTATGGTCTCCTCAGATATCTGCAGGATGACTGCTACATATCAGCAGCAGTTTAGATTCTCTCAAAGATTTGTGAGCTCAATAAGGAAGCCGGTGTTTTTGTCTGAGAACTTTGGCCTACTGCAAAGCATCAGAGACTGAACTGATGGTAAGGGAAATGTAGTCCACTGCTGCATGTGACCCAGTTAGGAGGTGAGCTCTCAACAAATCGAGTCAACAGGGAATTTGTCTGCTTTTGTATTCATCTGCTGACAGCTCCTGTCAAAGTCTGTACACGCCACAGATCTGCCAGGCCCGGCCAAAGTTTCCCTCCGACCTTTTCTGCAGTGATGGTTTCAACTTGCACAAACATATTTTACTTACATCTTTATAAGTACTGTATAACTAGTTGTACATTTTTATTCCCAACTTATATATACACACATTTGTACATTCTTTCCTTTGTATTTTTGTATCTTTATTTTTGAATAGTTCTTGTATTCTATCCTATTGATTATTTGTTGTACAGGTGCTGGTCATATGATTAGAATATCATGAAAAAGTTGATTTAGGTCTGGAATTCCATTCAAAAAGTGAAATTTGTATATTATATTCATTCATCACACACAGACTGATATATTTCAAATGTTCATTTCTTTTAATTGTGATGATTATAACTGACAACTAATGAAAATCCCAAATTCAGTATCTCCAAAAATTAGAATATTACTTAAGACCAATACAAAAAAAGGATTTTTAGAAATGTTGGCCAACTGAAAAGTATGAACATGAAAAGTATGAGCATGTACAGCACTCAGTACTTAGTTGGGGCTCCTTTTGCCTGAATTACTGCAGCAATGCGGCGTGGCATGGAGTCGATCAGTCTGTGGCACTGCTCAGGTGTTAGGAGAGCCCAGGTTGCTCTGATAGTGGCCTTCAGCTCTTCTGCATTGTTGGGTCTGGCGCATTGCATCATCCTCTTCACAATACCCCATAGATTTTCTATAGGGTTAAGGTCAGGTGAGTTTGCTGGCCAATTAAGAACAGGGATACCATGGTCCTTAAACCAGGTACTGGTAGCTTTGGCACTGCGTGCAGGTGCCAAGTCCTGTTGGAAAATGAAATCTGCATCTTCATAAAGTTGGTCAGCAGCAGGAAGCATGAAGTGCTCTAAAACTTCCTGGTAGACGGTCATGCGTTGACCCTGGACCTCAGAAAACACAGTGGACCAACACCAGCAGATGACGTGGCACCCCAAACCATCACGGACTGTGGACACTTTACACTGGACTTCAAGCAACGTGGATTCTGTGCCACTCCTCTCTTCCTCCAGACTCTGGGACCTTGATTTCCAAAGGAAATGCAAAATGTACTTTCATCAGAGAACATAACTTTGGACCACTCAGCAGCAGTCCAGTCCTTTTTGTCTTTAGCCCAGGCGAGACGCTTCTGACGCTGTGTCTTGTTCAGGAATGGCTTGACACAAGGAATGCGACAGCTGAAACCCATGTCTTGCATACATCTGTGCGTGGTGGTTCTTGAAGCACTGACTCCAGCTGCAGTCCACTCTTTGTGAATCTCCCCCACATTTTTTAATGAGTTTTGTTTCACAATCCTCTCCAGGGTGCGGTTATCCCTATTGCTTGCACACTTTTTTCTACCACATCTTTTCCTTCCCTTCGCCTCTCTATTAATGTGCTTGGACACAGAGCTCTGTGAACAGCCAGCCTCTTTAGCAATGACCTTTTGTGTCTTGCCCTCCTTGGGCAAGGTGTCAGTGGTCGTCTTTTGGACAGCTGTCCAGTCAGCAGTCTTCCCCATGATTGTGTAGCCTACAGAACTAGACTGAGAGACCATTTAAAGGCCTTTGCAGGTGTTTTGAGTTAATTAGCTGATTAGAGTGTGGCACCAGGTGTCTTCAATATTGAACCTTGTCACAATATTCTAATTTTCTGAGATACTGAATTTGGGGTTTCCATTAGTTGTCAGTTATAATCATCAAAATTAAAAGAAATAAACACTTGAAATATATCAGTCTGTGTAGAATGAATGTATACATTATACAAGTTTCACTTTTTGAATGGAATTCCAGACATAAATCAACTTTTTCATGATATTCTAATTATATGACCAGCACCTGTATATTCTATGTGTATGTGTGCTGTGTGTCTGATATTTTGCTGCTGTAGTACTGACATTTAACAATTTTGGATCAATAAAAGTCTGTCTAATCTAATCTATCTATCTAACTATCTATCTAACTATCTATCTATCTATCTATCTATCTATCTATCTATCTATCTATCTCTATATCTATCTACTGTATCTATCTATCTTTCTAGGGCTCCACCATATATGTTATTTTAATTGTTATCGAGATATCAACTGGCGCAATAAACACATCGCGAATGTCGTGAAAGAGTTTTTGTTTTGTTGGTTGAAAGAAAATATCTGCAGAAAACTGCACTTAATGGTGCCTTATATATTCACATTCAATGTTCAATTTGTTAGATTAAAGAATGTTGGAAATGGTTTCCTTTCATTAGTTTTTATTAACAAATGAAATTATTGTTGTTAAATTCACCAAGCAGTTTGTTGTATTTTAGCAGTATGCTGAAAGAAGCAGAACTGAGTACACTTGAATATCTGTTTATTTATCGCGAGATTCAGCAATGTTATCACACATTCTCCTCATGTTGTGCAGCCCTAATGTTGTCAAGCCTTTTCACTATAGCATTTCAATGCATCGTACTATTCATATAGACCAGGGGTGTCAAACATACGGCCCGTGGGCCAGAACCGGCCGGCCAAAGGGTCCAATCAGGCCCACTGGATGACTTTGCAAAGTGTGGAAATTGCAGAGAAGTAATTATTTCCAATTCCAAATTTACCACTTTAATCTCAGAGAAGATCGGAATTCTTTTTCCGTACATTTACAACTTTAATCTTAGAAATTCTGAGTATTTTTTCTTGGAATATTACCCCTCTCTCCCAGGTCCGTAACATCATTTGTTTTCCTACGATGGCCTTAGAACGCTGTCGTAGTAGCAGTGACTTCGTTTGCCAACATCGAGCTAACAAGAAACTCTGTGGCAGACGTAGACTGTATAATATTAATGGACAATGCATCCGGTTCGGCGAAGTGCTGCAAATGCAGAAGTACCTTAAAGCTGCATTCTATCTGAATTCCAGCAGTCGGTTTCTGTAGACGTCTATGAGAAAGTGACCCACTTGTCACTTGATTTATTACCTCAGTAAACATTTTCAGAATTAGTTTATGGTCTCAATCGCTAGTTTTAAGACTTCTGCAATACAGCATGATGTTCACGTTGATTTTTTTTAAATTGGCGATAAAGCAGGGGGTGTTTTAGGGCGTGGCTATGATGTGATTGCCAGTGAAAGTGTGTAACGTAACGTAGAGTGTAAGGACTCCTCCCTCACTCCTCCCTCTCGTCTAAAATCATCACATCCGCAACCAGGATGGCTGCGCCCGTAATGGCAAAATCAACGACTCACAGCAGATCTCCACAAACAAATGGGTGACGTGTCACACATGCTCTGTCCATTAATATCTAGTCCATGGTATTATATATAAAGTCTATGGTGACAGATAAAGTTTCTGATCTTTCTGGAGAGGTTTACTGGTCCGGCCCACTTGAGATCAAATAAGACGTATGTGGCCCATGAACTAAAATGAGTTTGAAACTCCTGGTATAAACAGTGTGATCAGCTGATGAGTCATGATTGCATCATTAAGGCCTTGGAGACATGGCCACAGCACTTTTTTTCACATTCTGTGTTCTCTTTCTTTTATTTTTCAGAATATGGATAAGACACAGCTCCCATCCGTGACGCTGATCGTGGGCTGTGGAGTGTCTTCACTGACATTGTTGCTGCTCATCATCATCTATGTGTCTGTCTGGAGGTGAGATAAAGCATCTTGCTCTGGAAACATTTAGCTTTGGGCTGTGGAATCATTTTTTTACCTTTTTTTTTTTTCTATTCAAATTGCGATTTTTCTGCCAGATATTGCGATTACTATGCAATTTTTGAGGCAGCTTTCTTTTTGTTTCTTTCTCTGTCCTGTCATTGTCCTGCAGGTACATTCGGTCTGAGCGCTCAGTCATCCTCATTAACTTCTGCCTCTCCATCATCTCCTCCAATGCCCTTATTCTCATTGGACAGACACAGACACGGAATAAGGTGAGGAACAACGTATCTGTTTATCTATATTAGCATTTACTTGATGACTTATGATGACAGTGATACTAAGGCTGTTGTCTCGCATTGCCAGACCTTCCTCCACAGCGCTGTGGAGGAAGGTGTGGCTAGTCCACACAGCGTTACGGGATAAAACCTGCTCTGGTTTTTCGGCGTTTATTTAAAACCAATCACAATCGTCTTGGGCGGTCCTAAGCACCGGACAGAGCCACGGTTCCTCTGCAAAATAGCCTCAAGAAGGAACTTGTTTTGGTGGAACATGTGTACGTTCAAAAGTAGTTTTAGTCGTGCAACAGAAAACTCAGATTGGACAGATAGTCTAGCTAGCTGTCTGGATTTACCCTGCAGAGATCTGAGGAGCAGTTAACCATAGTCCTCAGAAATCCACCAGAGTTTGAAACAGTCAGATATACAGTATATTAACTCCTCTTTTGATTGTATCTGCTCTAAAAAAGACACTTTTCTGATCTTTTCTGATCATCAAGAATCATGTAATAATCGATTATGGTCTGTCACTGCATCAATGCAGAATCGTCCAGGACCGCATCACGATGCAATGATTCATTTCAACACCCCTAACTGATGCAGTTTGTCTGATTCGTTCAAGCATCACACTTTATGCTTATTTTGTTTTCTCTGTCTCATCTCTGTTGTTTCAGGTCTTTTGCACCCTAATTGCTGCATTTCTTCATTTCTTCTTCCTGTCCTCGTTCTGCTGGGTTCTGACAGAGGCGTGGCAGTCCTACATGGCAGTGACGGGCCGCCTCAGGAATCGCATCATACGCAAGCGTTTCCTGTGTCTCGGCTGGGGTGGGCCTTCTGTCTGGTGTCCATCATACCGTTCGTCTCGTCTTTCTTATCTCCCCCCTGTTAATGTGCATTTTTATTTATCTTTCCTCCCAGGTCTCCCTGCACTGGTTGTTGCAATCTCAGTGGGATTCACCAAGGCAAAGGGATATGGAACACCAAGCTAGTAAGCAGGCTTTCCTACAGCCGGTTCCTTTACTCCAGTACTGTACTGAAGTACAAATGTTGAGCTACTTATACTTTGCTTGAGTCTTTTCATGCCACTTTCTACTTCTACTCCGCTACATTTCAGAGAGAAATATTGTACTTTTTACTCCACTACATTCATCTGACAGCTTACGGGTCCTATCTTGCACCCGGCGCAGTGCAGCGCAAAGCCCGACGCAAGTGTCTTTGCTAGTTTAAGACCGACGCAGTTGTCAATTTCCCGTCCAGCGCCCGTGTCGTTTATATAGAAAATGCACCTGCGCCCATCTGTGATGGTCTTACAGGGAGGTGTGTTCAGGTGCATTTTTGGCGTCTGGTCTAAAGTCAATAACGCAGCATTTCATTGTTATTTTAACACCAAATTAGTAAAATGTATCTAGGCTTATGCACAGCGCGTGTACACTGTGCTTCTTACACACACACAGGGACGCACTGAAGCATACACACATGCAGGAGATTACAAATTAAAATATTACGGTGCAAATCCTCCATCATAATAGCAATGCTCCAAGGTCCAAACGCGCCTGGTTTTTAAAGGGAATGGGAGATGACACTCTGATTGGTTTATTGCATGTTACGCCCAAAACACACCTATGATTAATGAAGACACTAATGGCGTTTTTCCATTACATGGTACCTGCTCGCCTCGCCTCGACTCGACTCGACACACTGTGTGTCCGTTTTTCATTGCAGATTTTAGTACCGCCTCAGCGGGGCTGGTCGTCTTATATGCCGGCTCGACGCACACACCAGCGCACAAGTATAAACATCAGGCCACTTGAGCTTGTTTTACAGTTCTGTGGAGGCTCCACGCAGAGCTTTCGCCGTAGCCTATGTAAAAGTGGCCTGATGTTTATACTTGTGCGCTGGTGTGTGCGTCGAGCCAGCATGTGTGTGTGTACGTAGGCTACGGCGAAAGCTCTGCCTGGAGCCTCCGCAGAACTGTAAAACAAGCGGCGCCGCAGTAAACTGCCGTGACCTAACGCGACACACACACAGAACGTAAGGTGTGTTGTTGTTGCCACAGCTGTTTTTTGCTGGAGGCAGCAAAAAAAAAAAGCAGCTGGTTAAACTGTTAAAAAATAGCGGGTTTGTTCAGGACACCCGTCTGTCGCTTTCACGTCACCTTTTGCTATCGGCTCAGCTCGCTTGGAACCTCGACTGAGATGGTACTAAAAAAAGTACCTGTTAGCAGGTACCAGGTACTTTTTTTCGTAATGGAAAACCAAAAAAGGCGAGTAGAGTGGAGGCGAGTCGAGCAGGTACCATGTAATGGAAAAGCGCCATAAGTCCAACCCTTGTGAACTATGCGCCCGGCACACACTCTTTTTTGGTGTGAAAGTGGATTCGTACACACCCTAAACGCACCTGTGCCATGCGTTTCACGCCGTGTGCTTAGATCGTTAAAATAGGGCCCCGAGTGTCTTCACAAACACATATATAATACATTATATATGTTTATATAATACAATGTTTTATTATTAATTAAACTAGCCGACAGTATTTAGACCTACAAGTAGGCTCCATTAAACACTATCCTTGTGTGGATTTTTCTGCATTGAGTACTTTAACTTTCACATTTTCCTGATGATATTAACATACTTTTACTTACATTATCAATGCAGGACTTTTTTTGTAACAGAGGTTTTGTTTAACAGTTAGTAATTCTACTTATGTAAAGCATCTGAATACTTCTTCCACCACTCCCTATATATACCTCTTAAACTTTTTATGCAGGGATATTTGCAAAATGGTTTGGGTTTATGTCTACTGCATATTTAACCTCTCTTTTTTTTTCTCTGTCCCATGTATCTTTTACCATCCTCATTCTTGCCATGTTCTCTACCTTTCACCTCATTCCGTGCCTCCTCTTTACAACCCTTCATGTTCACCCGTTGTGCCTCACTCCTCCATCATCTCCATTTCTTCTGATCGTGTCTTTCTACGTTTGGTTTCCCTGCTCCGTGTAGCTGCTGGCTGTCTCTGGAAGGAGGTCTTCTCTATGCATTTGTTGGACCTGCTGCAGCTGTTGTCTTGGTATTTCCTCTTTCCTCTACACTTTGTCTTTGTTGGTTTTGCTTTTAAAACCTCTGCACTAATTCAGGTTTAGACCAATAGCCCCTTGTAACAGTTGTCAGTCATTTAAAAAAACATATCATATATATCAAGCATATTTAGTCTGCATATATCTATGCAGGGATTTAGAACAGTAATAATGTTAACAACCTTAACTGTACTTTCATTTAAAAATAGTAACACATATAATGCAATGGATAATAAAAACATAAGATTAAATAAAACACAATATTAAAATGGGAAAGCATCTAGCAGCCAATCAGCAGACATTGTCAATCAAACTCTCAAAAACATATGACCATGATAGAACATTTAACATTCAAGGTGCTACCTTGTTATTTTTACCTATCATTGTTGATATAATAAAATAATAGCATATATATTTATATATATATCTAAGAAAAGTACTTCAGTTTAAGAGTAAACAAATTAGATCATTGCCAAGTTAAAAGCCCATGTCTCCTTTTTGATTTTATCTTCCCTGCTTCCTCCTTTTCTTCTCCCCCTACTTCTTCCCTTGTCAATGTCCTCCTTTACTTCCCTGTCTCATCCTTCCCTTGTCTACTTCCTCCTTTACTTCCCTGCCTCTTAATTTCCTTGTGTACTTCCTCCTTTACTTCCCTGCCTGATCTTTACCTGGTCTACTTCCTCCTTTACTTCCCTGCCTCATCCTTACCTTGTCTACTTCCTTCTTTACTTCCCTGCCTCATCCTCTTCTTGTCTACTTCCTCCTTTTACTTCCCTGCCTCATCCTCTTCTTGTCTACTTCCTCCTTTACTTCCCTGCCTCATCCTTTCCTTGTCTACTTCCTCATTCACTTCCCTGCCTCATCCTTTCCTTGTCTACTTCCTCCTTTACTTCCAGGCCTCCTTCTTCCCTTGTCAACTTCCTCCTTTACTTCCCTGCCTTATCCTTTCCTTGTCTACTTCCTCCTTTACTTCCATGCTTCTTTCTTTCCTTGTCACCTTCCTCCTTTACTTCCATGCCTCATCCTTACCTTGTCTACTTCCTCATTTACTTCCCTTCCTCATAATTTCCTTTTCTACTTCCTCCTTTGCTTCCATGCCGCATCCTTACCTTGTGTACTTCCTCCTTTACTTCCCTGCCTCATCATTTCCTTGTCTACTTCCTCCCTTACTTCCCTGCCTCCTCCTTTACTTGTAAAGTCCTCCTTTACTTTACTTCCCTGCCTCCTCCCTTACCTTATTTACCTCATTCTTTTCATTTCCCAATTTTCTTCCCTGCCTCCACCTTAACTTTCTTACTTCCCCTTTCATTTCTGCCTTTTCCTTTTCCACATTTACCTTCCATCTTCCTTCCCTCCGTCTTTCTTTTCTTCCCTCCCTCCCTCATCCTTTCCTTATTTACTGCCTCTTATCCTCTCCTTTTCCTTATGTATTTCCTCTTTTCCTAACACTGAGATATTATTTATGCTATATTTTTAAGTATTTCTAGTGTGCCAGGTTGTGTTTTTGGCTGCTTAAAAAAGCTAAAAAACATGATCACGTTAGCTAAAGTGTCCAATAAGTACAGTATAGATAGTTTATTTTACAATGTTGGTATTAAAGATTGTATAGAAATATTAAATAATAAGTACGTTTAAGCACCCTGTATTTGTTTGGTGTACAGCACAGACTACCACTATTCAATCTGTTATATCATAACCATAAATCATAAACTAGCTTCCTGTTGGTTGACAAGTGTTTGTTAAAATCCTATATTAGGACACCTCAAACATCATTAAAGTGCATTTAGATCACTGTTCAAAATCACTGTTCGAGCAATAACAAACCTCTGTTAACTATAACATAATACTAGTGTTTTACGTGCTTTCAGTAACTGCCCATGGTATGTTTAATAATGCGCTCCCAAGTTAAACCAGTATAGTACATAATGGACTCTGCAGCGGTTACATGAATGAATATACTGTAAGCATAGCTAGGGTTCCGTTTTCCATTTCTACAGCTGCTGTTTAAATTAGAACAAGGACAGTCTTACATTAACCATAAAATCATATAGAGACACATTTATATAGAACTATTCAGCCTACATCTGGGAAAAAAATCACTGCCAAACCCTGGCAGCACCCAGTCTGCAGCGACAATGTGTCCTTGTTTCTCTCATCAAATGCATTAGCTTCAGTTTCAGTGATTCTCTTCCCAGTGCTTCTTTCCCACCTACAAATAAACAGCTTATTTTGGGTGTCCTTTTTTTACACGGGCTGCTCCTCTAATAAAGAGCTACTGCTCCAATTGGCACCCATACTGGAGGCCCGGCCCACTCTGCACAGCACCAGAGTGGCTTGTACGAGGGATTTTCATAGACTGTGAATCCTCAAAGCAGTAAAATGATAGTGCGTTCCATTTACCTCGGAACTCGGAAGCCGAAGCCGGGAATGACATCACACCCGAGTTCCATTTACAAGTTGGATTTTTAGCTTGGGGTACTTCCGGGCTCGGAAATCCGAGGTCAGGCGACGTGTACAAATGGAACGCACTATCACTACAGTCAAGGACACCCCCTCCCACACCTTTGAATTCACAAATCTTATATTTTAAATGTGATTTTTTTTCAGCACACTGTCTAAGTTCTAAAATATATGAATATGTTAGCAATCCATCCATTCAGCCATTCTTTAAGTCTCATGCTTCATTGGGTGCCTGATAGTTTTTTATCACTAGCATTTAAGATGGTACAGTTTAGCATTTACAGTGCAGAGCCTACAGTAAGTACAGCTAGTGTGTGTGTGTGTGTGTGTGCGTGTGCGTGTGTGTGTGTGTGTGTGTGTGCGTGTGCGTGTGTGTGAGATATGACATCTATGTGCAAGCTGCCATCGTCCTGTCATGACGAACATCATCATCACCATCCATCCATCATCGTCAGAGTAGATCTGCATGTTCTGAAGTAATGGAAGTGTCTTTGCTCTGCTTTAATCATGTGCCTCTTCTCTTTGGCAGGTTAACATGGTTATTGGGATTCTCGTTTTTAACAAACTGGTGTCCAAAGACGGCATTACTGATATGAAACTAAAGGAGAGGGCGGGGTATGCCTTATACCACACATCCATTTTACACAGTGACCTATAACCAGCCTGATAGCTCAGCCAAAGGGGGAGGGATTAGCGCAGTGATTGGCTCCTTGCCTGAAATGATCATTGGCCATCATTTCAGACTTTGGCAAATTGGTTGAAGATTACACTTACTTTTTAACACCAGGAAGATGAAGAGGTCAAAGAAAAAAGTAAAAAAATGTGACTGAATTAATCAAACATAAGAGAACATGTGTTTTCTCATATAGCTAAGCCTATTATCAATGCTTCTGGAGGATAGAAGAATGTTAGAAAGAACCGGAAAGATGTGGGGAATGGCTGTCTGGTTATTGGTCCTGCACAGACTGAACAAGATGATGAATCATCTCATTGCTTTCTTTTAAGTTTTCAAATGTGTCACATTTTCTTCCAGCTGCTCTTTGTTTGCAGGTGTTGCTATTGATGTAAAGTTCTGTAAATCCATCCGTGTCTTTTTTTCTCCTGTTTGGTTATTTCTAGTAGAGGGAAGCAGGGCTTTAAAATGCAAAAGGACTACAATGGACAAAACACAATCACAATTTTGGTTTGATTTTTGTAGCTCTGGCCATCAGTTTTGTTGGTTAGGATAACATTGTGCTTAAATAAAAGTAACTACTGAGATGACATTGCTAAAAAAAGTTTTTACACAGCAAGAGGACTCAGCACTTACCAACAGAGCCGATGGCCAGAGCTACAAAAATAAAACACGTTTTGTAGGTCATTTTTATTCCATTCAAATGTTCAGTTCAGTGAAGTTATGGAGATAAGAGATGAAGTTAACCTGACAAACCAGTTTGCTGCTTTAAGGTACGGGGCTATTTTTAGCCTTTTATAAAAGGAACACTCCAACATTTTGGATAAAAAAAGACTAGATTGCTTTGAGGCTTACCCAGAATCAGATGATAAGATCAATATAATTGTAGATAGAGTTTACTCTCTAAATTCAGTCCACAGAAAGGTCCAGAATATGTTTAGCCTAGATGAGCATACGGGCTGACGCAAGAGAAACTGCTAACCTAGCTCTGTCAAAAAATATAGTTAGCTAAGCTAATTAAAAAATTACACCTTCCAACAACTTCAAAGTTTTGTGTTCATAAAAGATATCGGGATAGTTGGTAGCAACCGGATCATTTGAAAGTAAAGTAACAATGGTTGTATTCTACGCTCCATCTGTTAACACAACACACTGGAGACAAATGATGCACGCCAAAACACCTGCAACTATTTCTCATAAGTCCACATACAGTGATGTGCATTATGGCGTGTTGTTGCATTCAATACATTACTGCCTATTTCCGGGTTCAGTTGACCTGCGTCAAATGGCATTCTACGAAGCTGCCGTTGTGTGTTTTAGTTAAAGGTGAGACCTCAAATTACAGTCAGTGCGTTTACATGCACAGCAGTAATCGGGTTATGCCAGTTCTCCCCGTGTACATGAGCGGGGAAGAATAGGAAGAATGACGGGAGTAACTCTACCTCCAGTACAGTAGGTGCCGCTCTGCCAACGCACAACTGGCTTTTTCTTCCGGTTTACCTATGTCAACATTACACCGACCAGCCACTAAATTAGTAAAATTTAACAACTTAATGTTTCATTCATACACTCTTGTCACAGCGTAGGAAAGCACAGCGCTCTCGCCAGATGACTGACAACTTTGTTTGGCTCGTTAGCTGTAAGCAGTATCGGTTGGAATTAGCAAGCTAACCTCGTAAGCTAACTAACGTTAGCCAGCAGCCGCAGCGGGGGCTGCTCGGTCCCTCTACTTTTTTGCCAAGACACAGCGTTGACAGCCCCAGATGCAAATTTACGAATCCTACTATGGCCACGCCAAGACCCGCCCTTCAATAGCAGCTCCATTGGTCTTGGCGTGGCCGTAGTAGGATTCGTAAATTTGCGCCCCGGGCATGGATATTTTGTTTAGCCATCCCCCAGGTGTCTGCTGCTGCCTCGGCCGGGAGTAACGTAAAACAGATGAACTGTAGCTGTAGGCTCTTTGCTGCCGATGGCCCGCTGATTCAGGCAAAGCTGTTTTGTTGTATGGTATCATAGCAACGACTATGATTCACAGCGCTGACAGATTATTTCCGGGTCAAAAACCACTCCAGGGGAGCAGGGAGGGGCAGTTGGAGCATGCATATACGCTTAAACCGATCTTACTCTGGTCAAGGTGTATACATGCAGGAATACCCTGATTACTGAAGGAGTTCTCTATGTCTTTTAACCGGGTTATGAGAACTCCGATGTTAACCGGGGTAAGGTGTTTACATGGTGTTTGAGAAAGCAGGGTATTGCCTTAACCCCAATATAATCGGGTTTTTTTAAACTGCATGTAAACGCACTAAGTGTGTGGCCACCACCAACACCTGCAAGAATAGGTATAGTGTTCAGGTCCATTGCCAGTCAGGCAGCAGGTGATGTTAGGGCCAGTGCATACAGTACCCTGTCCCCCCCTTGGAAATTGGATTAATAATGGTATAAAGTATTGTGGTTTTGCAGCAGTTAGCAGCAGCCACTTAGCTTTATGGCTGAACACAACCTCTTAAAATGTCTGTCCTTGTAGGCTTCCCCGGTTTGAGAACCGTGTTCACTCTAGTGTGAGCAAAAACCAGGCGACTCTTGGATGTATGTGGCTAGCTTCTAGCTTGCTTTAAGGATATGTTATTGTACTTTGGAGTTGTTGGAAAGTAATTTTTTTTTTCCTTTTTGAGTTTGGCTGTATCCCCTGGCTTCCTGCTGTTTTACGTTACTCTAAACACTTCCCATCAATTATCAATTGCCTAATCTGGTTGTGGGTTTGGCATCAAACAAGCATATTTTCCAAAATGTTGGAGTGCTCCTTAAAATGTTTGATATAAGAAAACCTGCAACTAAAACGTTTCTTTGCACATTGTTGAAGTCGTTTTTTTGGAAAACGATAATAGGTAAAGAACACATTACATTTTAAGCATGAACACTGTCACTAACTAGTGAAAACTCTAATCTAGTCTAAAAAACACATTGGGCTGCTGCTAAACCACAGAGCACACAACATGCGCCCTGCTCCCCTTTACCCCGCAGGCTGTTCTGTCTCCATTGGCATTGTTGGTGCATTCAAATGTTATTTTCTTTCTCTCTCTGATAATGTTTGCTTTCTTTAATGATCTCTCTGTTCAACTGTACTTGTTTTTGCTGTCTGATATGTCATGTTTGAGTTTGCACAGAATCCCCTCTCTCTCACTCAGGGCTCTCCAATCAGGAACACATCAGTCTCAGAAGCCCCCTTCCATGTCATCAGTGATTGGGTAAAAAAATACCTGCCCACCCCCAAACCCCCTCCTTTTCTTATTGTATGGCTACCAGCCCTGCCCATCACCAAATCTGCTGAATCCTCTAGCAAGCACCTCTGATTGGCTTACTATTACTTCCTGCCTATTTACCTCACTTTTCCTTTTTTGACCTTGCAATTTATGCTAGCTGGACAGAACTTAACACCTTACTGCCTCAGAATCTGACAATTTCTGGAATGCTTTTAGATAAACTGACTCTTTCAACAATAACACATGGTAGTTGCACAGCAGTAGAATTAATATTTTCTATTTACTTCAAAGGTGTGGGCATGTGTGTGTGAAAGGTTATCATGACCGTGTCATGATTGCTTCTACAGAGTGTGTATTCTGTGTCTGATAGAGTAACTTGTAGAAAGGTACATTGTGTCATAGTCAGCACTGGTCAGAATTCGAGCCTTCCTTTAGTCTGACTGTTTTACCCTCAGTTCATTGTGTTTAGTAATTTGTGACAAACCAGGCTCAGATAGCATCTCATCTCATTGATCTCAACTGTTATGTAAATGACGCACATACAGTAAGTGAAGTGAAGTAACAGCATAAATAAAATGAGCCAATAAAAGTATAATTGAACGGATCATTTTGAACTTTGATTCAAGACTAGAGCAAGGAAATTCATTCTGGATAGTGGGATCAATCCCAGATAATCCTTTTAAAGGGGAACTATGCAGTTTACCTTAACTGAACAGCATCAGAGTCATTGGAATGGTTATATGACTTTTTTCAAGTTAAATGGTGGTCGTCTCACTCCCCCCTAGCGCCTGTGAGCGGAAAAACCACCCTTGCCGCCGGCCGAAAGTCACGGCATTGCACACATACGCCCATTCAGGAACCGGCTAACAAGGTAGCGATGGAGTTTTTTTCACTATCGTCAGGGCTGAGCCAGCAAAAAAGAAGCAAAAAGCTAAAAAGGCATTGTCAGAGGAACAGAGAAAGAGGAAACAGCAGACTGACCGAGCGACAACACAGTGTTGCCAAATATCTATTCCAAAGCTGTAGGGGGACCTCTATAGAGAAACCTGCGAGCAAAAAGCGAGAAACATGCGGGACAAAAAAAACGGGACATGACCCCCTGTCTCCTGGGTAAAAGTCCTGTGTTGTTTGACCCATCCACCCCCCTAATCCACCTCCTTATATGGCATTTAGGTCTTTCATACTACTCTCTACCGTTGTCTCTCTTAATACTACGTCATCTTACAGCACCGCGGTGGAGTTGCTGCTCTGCCCGGTGCGTTCCATACAGACGCTGAAGGGTGATTTTTGCTTCGGCATCTGACGCTGAGAGACACTGACCAAGCATCACTATTTTACGAGTTGGCAACGGGTTGATCCAGTAGCTTTAAGCATTACTTCAAGCTTGACAAGATGGATTTTCGTGTCACCTTGTGATCCCACGATTCTCACGTGATATAATATGTGATATTGTGAGAATCCAGCTGCCATGTGAAAGAGTACTCCACTGATAAAATGAGGCATTATGTTCTTCTGAAATTGTTGGATGTTTAATGAAAGAAATTCGATGCAGCAGAGCCAGAGATATTTTTGACTTTTTATTCCACCCATTCTTCTTCCTTAACCGAAATGCATCTCAACCATATAACGTTTGGTCAGAGATTGGGATGTGTTTTGCTAGTAGTGGCTGATGTATCTCCACACAAGCCAGATTTCTTCCATTTTCAAAATTGTAGTATGCAGCCCGGACAGGTTTTTCAGACTTCACATACAGTCCTCCCCAACACCTGTGAAAAGACTAAAGCAGTGGAGTTCATAAATACTCACACCAGTGCAAATATAAAAATTAAAATTAAAAGTGAGCACAGTTGTGATGAACAATACACTAGTTTCTATTTTTACTTTGATTCTAATATTCTAGTTTAAAACACCTCTTCCTATGTATTTTTTTTTACTTTTACTATCTGTATTCGTTCTTTTCCTCTGGGGATCAATACAGGCTTATGTTATCTCTTATCTTAAATCTTTAATACTGACTCGGCCTGTTTTAATCAAATTGTATCTTGATCAATTTACAGCATAACTAATTCATCACTTCATTTCTAAATTCATCAACTCTGTTCTTCAAATCATTTAATTTTGTGAGATTCTCCCCTCACACTGACCTTGGCTCTTATTGTTTCCTCAGCGTTTTCATTTTTCAACCATAGTCAGATTTGACACTGCAAATACAAATTGCGGATGCGATATGTTGCGGCTGCTCAGGCTTGTTGGTTGTTGGGGAAGTTATCTGAACGTGATCTGACAGGTTTGAAATGACATTTGCCATCGTTTTTGCTGACTTTGTTTAATTGGGCTGTTTGCAGTCTATATCCACGACGATTCATTTAGGGGATTGCTTCGGTGCTGCCGAAAGATCCACCGGATGTCCCTCATTTTCGTCCGGATGTCCGTTATCTTCCTCTTTCTTCGTGTTGGCGTTCTAAACTCCACCCAAGACGATTGGGATTGGTTTAAAGAAAGGCCAATAAACCAGAGCATGTTTTTCTCCCATCCCGGAACGCTGTGTGGACTAGCCAGACCTTCCTCCGCAGCGCTTTGGAGGAAGGTCTGGCAGTGTTAGACTAGGCTGTTTGTAGCTCTTTCTGTGGTGGACGAAAGAAGGAAATGACGAGGCCCTAATGCTTTCTCCCTTTTGGTGACCTTCCACCACCCTTAACCCACTCACCTCTTCTGTGCGTGTTCCTCAAGGTCCAAATGCAAAACATGTTTAATAAAGGTAATTAATTGGTGCAGCATCTAATTAGGCGCGCTGCAGCATCTGCGCCAGGCAGCTTTTGCTCACACCTCAGAGACAGGCCTCACAGGCTGAGTCTCCTGTTCCCCGAAAATTAGAGGCTAATTCTCTGAGAAAATTAGAACAGACAGGAGAGGTCTAATTCCCACCAGCGCTGGAGTTTGTTTCCCTAAATGGTTTCCATCATCAAGCCCGTGTATTTACAGGTTGCGATAGAAGTTTAATCAAACATTAGGCTTTCAGATTAAAACGTTGTTTTGTTGTTGAAGCTTTAACAAGCACTTCCAATTACTAGCGTTGGTTGCAAAGCTTTGGAACATCCTGTGAAGCATACAGAACAAGTGTTACGGCTAACACTTTACTTGAAGGTATCTACATAAGAGTGACATGACACTGTCATGAACACATGAACCCTAACCCTAACCATACCTTGTCATGACAAAAACCGAATGACACTTGACACACTAAAACAAGCGTTATGTCATACACGTTTATGACTTGTTTATAATGTTTATGACACGTTCATGACAGTGTGGTGTCACTCTTACGTAGATACCTTCAAGTACAGTGTAACCGGGTTATGTTTGACTCAAGTACTACATTGTATCAAATCCATTTCATGTTTGTCTAGTGTATATTGAATATTTATTTATTTGGTTTAATGCATCTCACCCCACCCAGCCCGCCACCCACCTTTTGCCTCTCGATCCTTAAGTCCAGGGAAATGGTGTTGTATTTCAAAAAGTCTTGATTGCTTTTTAATATCACTGCCTACAGCGTACATGTGGTGGCTGTATTGCCCTTTAACTTGAAATTGAATTTCTTCCATTATGTGATTTTTAATCCAGGGAGCTACAGAAATCGATTCCCTTGGCTCTTCAGGTTTAATTGTTGTTTAGCAGGAGGCCATATGGTTACAGATTAGTTTGTTATTACTTGTCAATATGTCCAGTGTTGGAGTCGATCCTGTCTAGCACTAGAGAGATAAACAGTGTTATAAATGGGATCCTGATGGTTTGGGGAATTTTTGGGGAAAGGTTTTTTAGATGTTAGAAAGAAAATAAAGTCATGTAGTTTCTCTGTGATCATACCTGGGACTGATCTGTTGCTTTCTTATTAGGTTTATATTGTTGGAGTACATAGAAAGTGAATCCAATATCCTATTAAAAGCTAAATCCACCCAAACAACATCTTTCTGTGATCATCGTTGGATCCACTTTACAGTTTTGTGTCATTTTTGTGAATAACTGGCCAGCATCAGATATTTATAGTACTGTAGCTGTAATTGACTTTGGAAACAGGAAATGCTTTATACAATCAATAGTGATATTAAGATTTGGTGTCAGGCATATATGCACACAACAACGTCTTGACTTGAGACTGACATTCAGTTTTATTAAATTAATGAAAGTAATGAGAAATATGCGTGGTGACTAAAGGATCTGGGAATTAAAGTGAAATCACTCACTGAATAGAGTAGGAGAGAGCTACTACTTTAGTTCCAGTGGTATTTCTTTTTTTAGGTTTTCATTTGAAAGTTTGAATGCAATGTTACCGTGTAGAAACACAGCTGTCTCCTGGATAGGACAGTGATACTGCAGGTTTATGTTGTGGCCGTTGGTTTCATTTATTTCTGCGTAGTTTATGAGAAATCATGTTTTCCATTAGTTTGGTATGGCTTTAGCTGAGGTCATTTTGAAAATGTTAAAAATAAAAAGATAAATAACAACATATACATTTCAGCACAAGCAAGAAAAACCAAAAACAAATGATTCAACAAGCATATCTTTTAAAATGATTCAGATAAGGATTAGTAGTAGGAAGAAGTTAAAACAACTTTTCTGGTACTACCCCTTTTTTCTACTTTTGTACTTGTATACAAACAATTAAATTCTTCACTTGTTTATATATGTATACATACACATACGTGCATATATATATACCTAGACGCACATATACACATGCATATCCATACACACACACATACATACACGCATACATATACACATCTGTTTTTCTTTTCCAGCTATCACCTACTGGTGTCCATTTTTCATGTGTCAGTTAAGTCAGGCAAATGGCTTGAAGCATTATTTGGCCCATGAATGTCTGGAACTTATGCTAAAGAGATGCTAATCACACAAAATTTAAAGAAATACCTTATTGTCGCAATTGGAAACAAAACACTGCACCACAGTGGCTCAATTCCCTCAAAATGTACCCAGAACCCAAAGGACTATTTTAAGAAGTAATCTTTTATTTATTTATTTATTAATACTTTGGTTTCATTTCCGTTGCTCTGGCCATTGGTTGTTTTAGATAATATTGTACTCTGCAAAGTAACTACTAAAAATAGATCAGATGGGACAAGAAACAAGAGCATTCGAGGATCAGGATGTCAACGACAGTTAGTTTAGCTTACTTGGAGGAGAAAATAAAGGCGAGCTGTAAACTTTGTAGATTCTGTCAGTCCGTCTGAACACTTGTGTTTCTTGCTCAGTTGGAACTATTTTTAGCAATGTTCTGAGATCTCAACAATTACAATAGTGAGGACAATGTTATCATGACCAATAGAACCAATAGCCAGGGGTACAAAGTAAGACATACGTTTTTTTTTTAAAACTTTTTTTAATCAAAGAGCTGGATATTTCCTATCACACATACGCTGATGATTCAGTGCTCTAAGTGCCAGTCATTTAACACAGTATGTGTAGTAAATGAAAGACCCTGCACTCCGTAATTACGTCTTCCTCTTGGCAACACAGTGGGAGTGGCTGTTTGTGGGAACACTAGTGTATGCCGACGACGTTTCATTTCCGAGATTGCTCCGGTGCCGCCAGAAAATTCAGCTGGTTGCCCTTCATTTTCGGCCAGATCTCCGTTACCTTCCTCTTTTTTTGTGTTGGCGTTCTAAACTCTGGTGGATTTCTGAGGACTATGGTTAACTGCTCCTCAGATCTCTGCAGGGTAAATCCAGACAGCTAGCTAGACTATCTGTCCAATCTGAGTTTTCTGTTGCACGATTAAAACTACTTTCAAACGTACACATGTTCCACCAAAACAAGTTCCTTCCCGAGGCGATTTTGCTCCACTTAGCACCGCCCAAGACGATTGTGATTGGTTGGAAGAAATGCCAATAAACCAGAGCACGATTTTCTCCCATCCCAGAATGCTGTGTAGACTAGGCAGACCCTCCTCCGCAGAACTGTGGAGAAAGAGCTGGCAATGCGGGAGAGGCTACATTTACATTGCTTTTACATCTCTCATCCCCCCTGCTCTGGCGTTTCCCCCTCTCATTCCCCCTGCTCTGGCGTTTCCGAGCCCCTAAACCGGAGACATTTGAAAACACTTCTGACCCGTTTTGGTTTGGAATCTGCAGGGTTGTGTTGCAGTCTCAACGGCCCCAAATGGAGACCTTTGGCAACACCGACACTGACGCCAATTCTTCTCCATCTGATTGGGTCACGACATCTCGTTCTCTTAAACTTAGCTACTAGCGTTACCATGGCAACTACCAGCAGAGGGCGGAGTCTCCACGCTGCCTCCTGTTTATGCCCAGTATACCAGGATGTTGATGAGATATTTTGGTTTGGATGTGTTAGTTTAAACAGAGATTAGTTCTTGTACTGGAGATAAAATCACTTGTGTGCACGGAGATCGCTTTTGGCTCAAAGCACCGCTTAAAAACCAAAACGTAGCAATGTAAATGTAGCCTAAGGGAACACATACCGTTTGTGTTACTAAATTACTTGTCAAAATTAATACACTGAATGTATTGATGTTATGTAACTCTTTCATCACAACTGGAGCAGGATGTTTCCTTTGTGAACGCTGACTGTAGTGACTGACGGAGTGGAGGTTTTGAAATGTTACTGTGTGTGTAAAGCTTTGCATTTCCACTTGGCATCGCTCTTAATAAGCAGTTAACACAAATTGAGATGACCAGGGGGGAGGCACATCCAGCACATCATCATAATCAGAGCAGCAGAGATGTAAATCCTCCACCGGCAAATGAAATACATGAAATTAGGCTTTGAGATTAAGCCTTTTTGTATGACAAGCAGATACATGGTTGAGTGGGTGAACTACACTCAGTTCCTTTAAATCATCAAATCTTTTGTATGTCTTGGCCCCACCTCCCCTATCCCCCAGAGTCACACACAGGTACACCCCAAAACACACACAAAAGCGGTTGGACTGTAGCCCTGAGAGAGAGATTGTGCGAGAAACACTGTGACTCACTGTGTGCGTGCTTGTGTGCGTGCGCACGTGCATCCGTGCGAGTCTGTGTACAGGTGCATTTGTATCTGTTTGTGTATGTTACAGCGTGTTAATTTGACTTTGCAGTCAGATGACAGTGCCACTGTACAATATGACGCTCAAATGTGCCAAGTGCGGAGTTATCTCTTCGGCTGACGTTTCCACCACAGCTACCAGTAACGCCATGTTAGTCCAGCTAATTATTTTTCCTTAACTCTTCTTACCTCTGTTCTCTCCTCTACTGTATGCCTCCCTTCTTCTTCTCTCTCACTTTGATGGATTCTCTTTCCTTTACCCCTCTGTCATTTCTTCTTCTCCCTGATGCACTGGCAGGCAGGGTGAAACTGTGTGTTAACTATATATATATATATGTAAATAATTATGCATATGTGATTGATGATTAAAAGAGAGTGAGTGTGTGTGTGTGTGTGTGTGTGTGTGTGTGTGTGTGTGTGTGTGTGTGTGTGTGTGTATGTGTGTGTGTCTGTGTTTGTGTGTGTCTTACAAAGCTGATTGGAGCAAATGTTAAGGGGGCCATGGCTATGTATGCAGAGGGGACAGCAATATGCTTTTATTGTTTGTGTGTGTGTGTGTGTGTGTGTGTGTGTGTGTGTGTGTGTGTCCGTGCTTGCGTGCATGCATGCGTGTGTGCGTGTGTATGTATGTGGGTTCCTCTCTTTAATATGAAAACATCGCTCAAAGATGCAAGTCCCCTCTTGGCATTTTCTTTAAAAAAACATTAAAAAGCACATTTGCAGTAAGATTATAAAAAAAACAAAAAGTAAATGTTCTATTCTATTTTTGTGTTTTTTAAATGTTCAGAAATAGAAGTCCACACTTGATCGGTGTAGCCCGAGTTGGTAATATAGGCGTGTGTGTGTGTGTGTGTGTGTGTGTGTGTGTGTGTGTGTGTGTGTGTGTGTGTGTGTGTGTGTGTGTGTGTGTGTGCTTCGTGTGTGTGTCTTGCTGTGATCTATAAGTGCCTAGATGGATCATTTACATTATTATCAACCATGGCCCTTTTTTTTGCAGGGAGTGTTGCTCTCTCCTACAATCCACAAATACAACCTCTTAATAGCTTCTCTATGTTTTAAATAACTGTGACTGAACAATTAATACCCATCATTTCACTTCATAGTCTGTAATGTGTATATACTGTATATACACACACACACACACACCAAGTTTCTTTGTAAATATTAATCTATGGGTAGATATACTAAATATAATATGCAACACTTTGAAATATTCAAATTATGTTTTTTCAGTCCCATCATGGTCCTATGACCTTTATTGTTGCCAACCTAGGCACTACTGATATGATATGATATGATTTTATTAAGTGGCCCATCTATCATACATTGTCCAACTAGAACTAAACATTGCAAACATAAAACAAAACTACAACCACAGAAAAATAACTAAATATGTAAATAATTAAACTATTACAACTAAGTACTGACTTTTACTCCCGACCTGTTTATTTGATCTATTTCTTTAGTGTCTCTTTCAAATTATAAGGGTAGATAGGCAACATGTTTTAATATTCAAATAATAATGTTTCTTCCCGTCGCATTATGGTCCCGTAACTCGTCACCTTGTCCCGTCCCAAACATGCCACTTTTCCAGATTTCGTTCTACCCCTGTGTGTTATCCACTTCCTATGTTGAGTCTTTTCCTACATTTATGGGTAGATCTAACTACAATAGCCAACAATTTTAAATGTTCAAATAATAATGTTGATGCTGGTCCCATCATGGTCCACAGGTTTTACAACCACGTCAGCCTCTATTGTAATTACACGATTTAATTAGTATTGTATGGATTTTTTTTTTTCCTGTCTGGCCCGGCCAACATCAATAGATTACTGACTACATGTAATCACTCTGTGTTGTACTTGTGTTGGTCATGTTTCACAAGTTTGTAATGCCAGGTGAAGATAGTGGAGTCAGCGAAAAACACAGCTAATTACTGCTACAGTAACAGGCTGACAGTCTGTGGTTTGTATTTATTCAATTACATTTTATTTATAGTGTCAATTGATAAGAAAAGTTATGTCAGGACACCTTACAGATAGAGTAGCTATAGACCACTCTCTATAATTTACAAAGACCCAACAATTAACCCACAAGAGCAAGCATTTGATGCGACAGGGGCGAGGAAAAACTTCCTTTAAACAGGCAGGGGGGGAGAGAGAGACAGATATACAGAAATACAAAAATATGACTCATAATAATTCTAGCAGTGGGTATAATGGAATGACATGATGAACAGTGACAATTATAGTAACAATAAAGTAGGGCTAGGCAATATATTGATATATGAGACTAGATATTGTCTTACATTTTGGATATCTTGATATGACACAAGTGTTGACTGTTAATGGTTTTAAAGGCTGCATTACAGTAAAGTGATGTCATTGTCTGAACTTACCTAACTGTTTTAGATGTTTTATTATTTGCCTTTACCCACTTCGTCATTGTATCCACATTATTGGTGATTGTTCATCAAAACTCTCATTGCGTAAATATTTAGTGAAAGCACCAATAGTCAACCCTACAATATCGCTGCAATATCGATATTGAGGTATTTGGTCAAACATATCCTGATATTTTCTCCATATGGCCCAGCTCTAGAGTGAAGCTAATATAATTATGACTAGTAATAATAATAATAATCAATAATTAATCAATAACATTCATTTAACATTCAAAATACCACAAAAATGAACACAGTACACCTCAGTTGCATTAGCATATCTAATACCATGTGTTGTGATCACCTTTTGGTTTAACTTCATGTTTCCTGTCCTCAGTGGATTGTATTGGAGAACAACATTCCCTCAGATGGAAAAGTTTGTAGGTCTACAGCTAATTAATGTGTAAACGATGAATATGGAAAACAAGGTCCAGACTGAAAAAAATAACCTGAATTATCCTTTAAGTAGAATTCAGCCATTCGGCCCTTTTCACAGCAGTACTGATGCGTTCTACCAATCTTCAGCATTTTTAACTGACCAAACTCTCTTTGAGTGTTACTGTGGGCAGGGTGGAAAAGCCTCTGAAACAGGATTCACATAATGAGACATCCAAATTTCAAATGAGGTCAACATCAAATAAATGGCCAACATCAGCGAAACCATTCCCTGTATTGGTCCAGTCCTTTTTATTACCAGAGGTGGAAAGCAACAAAGTACTTTTAATTAAGTTGTGCAGGATTCTTATACTGCTTCTTTTATGGGTCACAGTTATGGCTTTCCATTTGTTGGACTTTGTTATTTTACTTAGCTACATTTTGGAGGGGCATTATGCGTCTGTTTCACAGTTTACTTTGCAGAATACCTTATCAAACACAAACTACTTTAGATGATGAGCTTCAGGAAATGTGATGCATTAAACGCAATTGAACAAGACAATCTAACGAATGGACAATATTTTATCATAATGGTGATTCCTTTAAAGCCATTAAAGTCTGAGTGGTGGGTTTCAAAGTCTTATCGCCAGCAATATCATTTTGATAGACAGTAAATAATGAAAATAGTTATTTTCCCATATTAAATCTCCATTAGTGCATGATTTGTAGTGATTGTGTCACCATGGCTTGATAAGTAACGTACTGCAGGCGTTGGTGCTCACCTGCCTCATACATTAGTCCTAGTTGGACACTATTTGGATATTACTATAAACAGTTTAAGCCAGAAAATGGGGTTTTCTGACATTTTAATGTGACACGAATGCAGCATACTATTCCTTATGCAGAGTACAACACCAGCTAGACCAGCTTCAACAATACAAATATTTTCAAAGGTTGATGAAACTGTCACTCGCTAATTCATTGTCATTTGTTTTGTTGCTAAGCTAAGTCATTGAAACTCAACACTTCTTGCACACATGTTAAACATTAAAAAGCATTTTAGCAGCTGAAGAGCCAAAACATCTCTTTTTGGGCTTTTAATGTGAAAACCCCTGCATGGGGTTGGATTGACAGCATCTTAACACTGATCAAAAGAACAGCAAAGTAGAAATAATTATAGTAAAAAAGAAGATTATATATGTCCAAACAGACATGACCCTTGGTGTGGAAATGTATACTATGTTACATTTATCATGAGACATTATAGCAAACTTTTGAATGCATCCACTTTGTCTTATAATAATGAAGAATTATTGCAATGTTGCATGTACAATTTGGAACATTTTACTTGAATAAAGTACTTTTTCCACTTCTGGAATATTATCTAACTAAAAATAAATGTTAGCACCTATTGAATAGGTTCAGTAAAATAATCATATTGTTCTCGTTCATTCCTGATGTGCACATTAAAACAAATAGAGTCAAGAAAAAAGAACAAGAACAGCAAAGTGCGAGCAACGGGAATGACACTTCTTCAGACTCTTCCTCTCTCTATCTCTCTGTCCTTCTCTGCTCTGCCTCTGTTTGTCTTTGCATTCTGTTTCAGCTTCATTACACTCGTTTTTCCCCACTGCTCACCATCACTCCTTCTCTTTCCTGTGGCAGTAGATCCTCTTTGGTTTGACTGAACCATCTTAAACATACATGCATGTAATATATGTGAATTATGAACATATATATCTGCAGATAATGGATGTATGTTTTTGTCTGTGTTAGTAACATAATTATTTGTTGTGACGTTATGTATTTATGCATGGTTAGAGTTAAAGGCTGCTAACACTATGCTAACACCGTGGGCAATTAGCATTAGATTACATTGTCTACTGTTTTTAATCTTACAAAGGGAAATAAATCCAGTTTATCTCTTGGAATTGTTTTGTTTGGAAGCTTGCCTTAAATGTAAAAAAAAATAAAAATCTAATAATCTTAGCTAATGCCAAATATCAAATGTCTTACAGCATAACTGTCAGACAACATTGTAAGCTTACCCTGTGTCATGTTGACAAAGGTTTAGTAGTGCTGTCCTTGACTGTGGTTCCCCTTCCCATCCTGCAGGGCATCACTGTGGAGCTCCTGTGTGGTTTTGCCCCTTCTGGCCCTCACATGGATGTCAGCTGTCCTCGCCATCACTGACCGGCGTTCTGCGCTCTTCCAGATCCTCTTTGCTGTATTTGATTCCCTGGAAGGCTTCGTTATTGTCATGGTACACTGCATCCTGCGCAGAGAGGTACCTCACATGACCACCGACTTTATGTATATATACAGTATATATATATATTAGGGCTGTCAAAATAACGTGTTCATTTCGATTAATTAATCTGAGAACAAATAACGCGTTAAAAAAAACCCGCCGATTAATCCATTCCATATTGACGTTTGACCCGGAGCCGTTCTAGCCACCATTGGACTGTAAAATGAAGGAGGGAGACGAGAATGTTCTGCCTGGATTATTAATTGGAACATTCACTTGTAAATATCTTCTTCCTGCCAACCCTGGCTACCGAAATCTGGTGCCACTGATATGTCTGCGCTTCTCTCTGATGATCTGAAACACAAACACCGCTGCACATGACGCTAGTTAACACTATACTCGACAGCAGCTAACGTTAGCCTACCGCTAGCTAGTAGCTGGATAAACACGGTTACAATGCTGACAGCTAACGCTAAACGGTGTAAAGTTTGACTGTGTTTTACTGTAGAGATTCAACACCGGTATGTAACAATCTGCAGCTGCCGTCGGAGAAACAACACAGACAGTGCGTTCAATGAAACTGGTAAACTACAGCCTCGTGGTGCATTTGAAGTTATTGTAAATGTCCTTTTCCCATCTGATGGTTCAACAGCAATTTACTACCGAAATTAGTTATTGTTATTGTTATACATTATTATTAAATCATTTCATTTTGACCATATGGCCTTAGCAATAAACAAGCCGTTCTTTAATGTCACCAACTGTTGTTTAGTACCTTTTTTTTCTTTTCTTTTTTTTACTTTCTTAAAAAGTATCGGTTCAGGCACCGTTAATTATGTATGCGATTAATTTCGATTAATTAATCACAGAGTATGTAATTAATTAGATTACATTTTTTAATCGATTGACAGCCTAAATATATATATATATATATATATATCTTTGAGGCTAGTGTATATCGACGACGTTTCATTTACGAGATTGCTCCGGTGCCGCCGGATGATCCGCCGGATGTCCCTTATTTTTGGCCGGATGTTCGTCCACCTTCCTCTTTCTTTGTGTTGGCGTTCTAAACTCTGGTGGATTTCTGAGGACTATGGTTAACTGCTCCTCAGATCTCTGCAGGGTAAATCCAGACAGCTAGCTAGACTATCTGTCCAATCTGAGTTTTCTGTTACACGACTAAAACTACTTTTGAACTTACATGTTCCACCAAAACAAGTTCCTTCCCGAGGCTGTTTTGCAGAGGCACCATGGCTCCGTCTGGCGCTTAGCACCGGCCAAGATGATTGTGATTGGTTTAAAGAAATGCCGATAAACCAGAACACGTTTTTCTCCCATCCCAGAATGCTGTGTGGACTAGCCAGACCTTCCTCTGCAGCGCTGTGGAGGAAGGTCTTGTAACGCAAGTCTAGATTTTTTTCTTCTTTTTTTGTAGACTAATTTGAGGCTATAAACGCTGTATAGAACTTTATCCTTTGTATACTAATATGGAATTCAGTTTATGCTTTTCCCATGAAAGGTAGCACAGTATTGATCAGTTGTATAATAAATATCATGGGAAACACATTGTCATACCTAAATGACACACTAGGTTGTGTGTCAATGACTTCCAAAACAACATATATGACCGTTCTATTTAACGTCTTGAAAGAGCCGCACTATAGCTGCTATAATCACATTCCGTAACATGTGAACGCGGTTGCAATTTTAATCATATGATCGAAATACAGAGAGAGTTGTGTGGAGCTGATAGTGTTATTGAGCTTTGTATCAACTCATTTAGCGATGGCTTAAATGTAAAGAACGTTCATTAATATAAAGTATTTAGCGGTGTGAAACGGAACAAGTTAAGTTGGTTAGGGTTTAGGAAAAGATCATTGTTTGGCCTAAAATGAGTCACAGATGATACTACTTCAACGTAACTACTTCACCAACGTAACTACATGACTAAAAAAGTTGCCATTGACTTTTGGTTTCACGCGGGAAACAAACACCGGTCTCCTGGGAGAAGGTCCTATGTTTGTTTGACCAATCTACCTGCCCGACTTTCCTACCTACACAGATGTTGGGTCCTATACTACATCACCTTACTTCATCCTTTGTTTCTTGGCTTGCTCCTACGATAATTACTACGGCCACTAGAGGTCACTGCCTAACAACCAACGTAAAATATCGGTGATATCAGCTGCTTGCACAATCAAACTATACTGACGTTTCTTTGTTGAGGGCAGTCTGGTATGTCACTTCAGTCGGTCTATACATTTATTTAATCAACACTTTGGTCTAAGGATTTTTGTGACCCACAGACTTTTCATCTAAAACCAACATCAACCAAAAGAACCCCTTGATCAATATGGTCACGATGGTCCATAGCCCGTGATGAGCACCATGATCTCAAAAATGTTTAGACTTTACATAGTGCATATGTGTACATGTGTATTTTTTTTGGGAAACCCTTAACCTTTCCTATAACCAAACCATTCTGCCAAAAGTGTAGTATGTTAAAAAGAAATATTTAAATCTAATGGGCTGATGTCAGTGAGCTCACCTATAGCACGCTAAAATGTGAACTTTGCATACACAATCATCTAATTTGCAGATGGCCATGGCATTCTTTGGGCACATACATGCCCTCAGTGGAATCAACCCTTTTTAGTTTAATGACCCCCAAGGACTTTGGCATGTCGTCCTGCCATCAAGTCTTTTAGCCAAGATCTATAGGCTACTGATAAATGAAGGATTTGTACATTTCTACAGCACTAAAACCACATAATTATATCATCATCACAACTCAGGTGCTCTGCGTTCAATTTTTACCAGAAACATCCACTAAATGATTCTAATCACATCTACTGTGTACTTGTTCTTTTGATCCGTGTTCAGTTCCTGGAACTCAACACTTCCTACATTACAACCCTGCCAGGAAAGGGAAAGATCATGCCCCTAAGATGCTAGAAGGCTTTTAATGTGAAACATTGTAGCAATGAGTTGTATTGACAATATAGAAAAGTAGAACTAAGTGAAATTGGAGGATGATTAATTATTTGGGAGACTTCTAGCTTCACCAATAGCTCACATTTCGTCTCTTGCAAAATAGTCATGATGCAACATGGTCCATGATGAGGTCCATTGTGTATGGGGGGGAGTGCAGATGGCCATGACATTGAACACAATCAGGCTCTCGAAGGGGTGAGGCATTTTGATTTTTATGACCCCATGAACTTCAGCTTGTAGTGCAGCCATTCGGACAAACTTGTAGCCCAGACCTTTTAGCCTGGCTAATTTTAAGTCTCTAAGATTTCTTTGTTCGTTTGGTACTTTACTTTAGTTTTTTCATGGTGTGATGAACATTGCAGCCTCTAGGACTACAAGGACTGTAGACTTCTTTAGCCATTTTTTTTTATAAAAAGGCCACTCACTTAGTTATTGTTGTGTACTGATTAGTTTCTAGGAAAGGTCAGGGGTTTCTCACCAAAACAAACACATTGATGCAAGATACAAGATGCACTCTCTAAGGACTTAACATTTTGAGATCATGGCGCAAATCATGGGCCATGGACCATCATCACCATATTGATCAACATCACCATATTGATCAAGGGGTAATTTGGGTTGAGTGGTGGTTCTAGACAAAAACTCTTTATTTGAAACGTGATATTTATACATACTACCAGTACTAAGATTGTGATCTCATGATTTGCGACAGGTCCAGGAGGCAGTGAAGTGCCGTGTGGTTGACCGCCAGGAGGACGCTAATGGAGATTCAGGAGGATCTTTCCAGAATGGCCATGCTCAGCTCATGGTATGAATATATGCATATGTTTGTTAGTTTCACCTTATTATTCAATACTGGCAGGTAGGGCTTGGCAATATATCAATGTTATATCAATTTCGATATATGAGACTAGATATTGTCTTGAATTTTGGATATCGTAATATCGTAATATGACAAGTGTTGTCTTTTCCTGGTTTTAAAGGCTGCATTACAGTAAAGTGATGTCATTTTCTGAACTTACCAGACTGTTGTAGCTGTTCTTTTATTTCCCTTTACCTACTTAGTTATTATATCCACATTACTAATGATTATCTAAAATTTGTGATATTTGATTTTCTCCATAGTGCCCACCCCTACTGGCAGGGTGCACACTAAATACAATATGTATTGTCTTCTGTCCTCAGACTGACTTTGAGAAAGACGTGGATATGGCTTGCAGATCAGGTAAGCTCCAGGTTGAGTGTGTTGGATTTTGTGTTTGACTTGACTTTGGGGAATGCTATTCAAACGCTACAGATGTCTCTTTGTGCCTCCTCTCTGTATTTCAACTGCTCCAAATTCCTCAGTGTTGTCGAAACAGATGTGAGGCATGTTCCCCCTCAGTTCTGCACTTGTGTCTTACAATCAACATCACAGTAGCCTCCCTTCACCAACGAGCTGTTCTGACAAGTAATACTGCACATTAATGCTGCATAAGGCCGTTTAGCCCAGGCTGTTGGGAGTGGGATGAACGTGTGCTGAGCAGTTATATGCAGATAAATAGGGCTGTCTGAGTCTCTCCTACACTGCCGCTGTATAATTAAGTCCCTCCCGACAGTGCTGCATCAGATACTGGCTCTGCTGTGATATCAGCTGGGAGTGAAAATGTGATTATCTCTTGAGACAGGATATCAAGAAAAGCATCTGGAGCAGAAAAGCTATTGAGACACAGACAGGCCAGATCGAGAAAAGACAGAAAAGAACAGGGAGAGATGATTGTTTTTGAGTAGAAAGTGGGAGCACAGAGAGCGGTTGTAAGATATTTAGTGTTGTGGATATAGCACTGTCTGATGTTGTTTACCCGCCTGGACATGGTATGGGATATGTATCCTGCCATAAGCATAACAAGCCAGCAGTTGTTATAGTGAAATGAGGTTGGGTCATAGGGTCAAGGCAAGCCCGATGTCAGCCATGTACTCGCAGTTGAGATATTCCAAAGGGTAATTTTGTTTTTGTTTTTTCAACATGGACCCTATTTTCCCATGCATTGGTGTCTAGGTGACTAATGTGAACAACAATCTTTGAAATTGTTCCAGTATTGAGCGAGAACGCTGCCATGTAATCCTATATGGCAAATGCGCATTGTCAGTTTGCGTCGACTAAAAGTCTGTTTTACCACTGACAGACTCAGATTATTATTCTAAGTGTCTGACAACATTATGGAAAGGATCCTTACAGAGATAGACCTTTTCCTTAAAGGGTAAGATCCTTTTTGTTTAAACAGAAACAGCAAAAAAAAATCATCGTCAAACAAACACAATTTAAAATAATCAGTACTTTTAGTGTGTAGAGCCAGCATATGTTTACATGTAAATAGGTGAATTAAGGGTTCATTTCAAGCAAACTAGAGTGGTGATTGTTGGAACAGTGGAAAGACCAACCAAGACAGCTTTTGATAGTTTTATTTTGTTTCTGTCGACTTTAAATGAAGTGTGTTCTACGATGACAAAATTACTGTTTATTTAAATAGAGTCTGGTGAGTTTGGCGACAGCGAGTTTCATGTTACACAAAAATGATCTTACTTGTTTACGCATGTCAGTGGTAAAACAAGCACTTTCAGTGGATGTAGGTGCACAATGGCCCATTAGCGTTACATCTTGCTTAATTCTGGGTCAGTTAGACACAACACATAGGAAAATATGGTCCAAGTTGAAAAAAAAGAAGTTACCCTTTAACAAACAAGTTCCTATTGTTGTTGTTGTCACTTTTTTAGAGCACTCAGCAGGTTTAGACTGATATGAGTGTTTGAAGGGTGATAAATAGTTTTGATTATTTTGGTCACAGTTGTGACTTTGTCATTGTTCTCTAATTTACAGTGACAGTGGTAATGGTGATGGTTTCTATGTTGCCTCAAAAAAACATTTGTCATGTCTGAACTACAATGCCTCCTTACTTAACTGCTGATATAAATGCAGATACCAGTATCTTTTTATACCATAGCTTAACCAGTGTTTATTGCTAAAAAAATAGTTAATTTACAATTATACATAGTGGTTCATACCTATAGAGCTAGATACAGTAGTACTGAGAAAACCACATTTGAGTCTTTGTAGAGGGTTGCTTCAGTATCTGTCCAACCCCAGGCTGGATTATTGACTGAGGAAAGCTGGCAGCTGCTGTCGGGGCCCCAGGTCCCTGTGGTCCCAAAAGCCCTGAGTTATCTTTGTGAGACTAAATAACAGTACCAGCCAAGATAATTGCTACATCCCTTATTATCTTGAGACCCCGTCTTTGTGAGAAGCACAGTTTCAAAATGTAGTTTTAAAAAATGCATATTAATAAATACATTTGTATTTTATTAGTTTACTTGACAACAACACAATACGTGTGATTTGAATGAATAATGTGGCCAGGGCCCCCCCGTGACCCTAGCCCGACACACCAGATGCTTGTTAACACAGAACCATCTGAGAAGCCGTCATTGAAAACTGTTTGGGAAAGGGCAGACACTTTTGGTAGGTGATTGGATGAACCTTCAGCCATCACGTCCGCCATTGTTGTTTTGAACTAACAGTCGTGGCCGTCACACCTAAACAATGCTCATAGCCAGTAGCTCCTCCCCAGAAGCTGATTGGTTCGGTAGGCTGGTAGTTCAGACGCAAACACATTACTTGAAGCCAGTGGTGTAATCTATCTAAGTACATTTACTCAAGTACTGTACTTAAGTACAAATTTGAGGTGCTGCATTGAGTGCTTTTACTTTTAACACTTGAAGTACATTTTCCTGATGATACTTACAGACTTTTACATAGGTAACATTGTCAATGCGGACGTTTACTTGTAACAGAGTACTTTTACAGTGTGGTATTAGTACTTTTACTTAAGTAACGATCTGAATACTTCTTCCACCACTGCTTAAAGCCTGACAAGATGGATTTTCGTATGACGTGATCCCACGATTCTCGAGTTATCTCGTGATACAGCGAGAATCCAGCTGCCGTGCGAGGTAACCCCCATGGCCCCCAAGCAGGTAAATCAGACCACAGTCTTACTCTGTCTTTCTGTTGCCTCCAGGCACTATGAAGCGCTCATCTCTCCAGGGGGAGGAGAAGGCCTCCGCTGGGACCCTCACTCTTCAGAAGGGTTCCAACTTCAACACCATGCCGGCCAGCATGGCCAAGGTTCACCTGCAGAACGTGGCAGACTACACCAGCCACACTCTGACCCTGCGCAGGGAGAAGGGTCCCTCCAAGGGAATCAGCACAGAGCTGCCAGGCGCCAAATCCATCTACATCTGCGACGGCGAGCTCTTCAAGCAGCTGGACGGAGAGCTGCCTCGAGGAAACGGCGAGGGGAGCAGCTCCGAGGGCCCAGGCAAAGGCCCGGGGTACGTCATCCTGCCGAGCAACAATACGGGAACCCTGAAGCTGGCCAAGGGGAAAGAGGAGCAGACAGCCAAGTACAACATGGGCATTGAGCAGCTGCCTCAGACCAGGCTCATTCACCTGGCTAACCCTGCCAGCGGAGAGCCGGTGCCTGGCTTTGGGCTGAAGAGCCTTCCCGCCGACCAGATCAGTGTGTCATGCTCTGACAGAGACTCGCCTGTACACAATCTGCAGAATATGCCCAGAGACTCCCATGCGGCCAACAACATGTGCGACGGGGGAGATTCCGGAAACTCTGGTGTGATGTCCAAGAGTGAGACCGTCTCCACGCTTTCCATGAGCTCACTGGAGGTAAGACACTACACATCAGCATAGTCTTGTCATAGCAATGCATTATCAGCCTCACACTTCATACTTCAAATAAGACATGCATGTAAACTTGTGTTTTGTAATTCTACTACTTGGCATACATTCTCAAGAACCAGGCCTTTATTTGAAACTGGTTTATATTAGAGATAAGCCTTTCATTTGTCCTGTTTAACATTTCAATTTTGATCACATTGTAGTAAGAAGTCTCCTCATTCTCTGATCTTCTTGTTTTAATGCTGTTGATGCTTTTTGCTTTAGTGCCCATTCACCACTTCAACCTCGTCCGAAGTACTGTTCTCAATAAGTCATTCTTTCAAATCCTTTCTAATTTGTTGTTTTTCAAGCACTGCTAAACTTCTGTCAATAAAACTTCCTGCACAGACGTAGGGTGTCAGGAGAAACCGTTGATGGTTTTATCCCGTGCAGTGTATCATAGTAGACAACAACCTACACCGCATCCGGGACGACCCCACGATACGATATTATCGCGATACTTATGTCACGATATGATATAATTGTGATACTTGTGTCACGATACATATTATCACGCGACTTATGTCACGATACATATTATCACGCGACTTATGTCACGATACATATTATCACAATACTTATGTCACAATGCGATATTATCGCGATACTTATGTCACGATATGATATTATCACAATACTTGTGTTACGATACGCTGTTATTGCGTGGAAAATATTGCGATACTATGCTGTATCGATTTTTCCCCCACCCCTACTCACGACGTCCCGACAAATAGGCTAGCGTGGCAGAATGTTTTGCCTTTTTTCGTCCACTATAACAAATTCCCTGATGTCTCCTGTGATGTTGACCAATAAGAGCTCTTCCGCTGTAAACACGGCGAAGCGAAAGAGGACAGATGTTGGTGCTGCTCGGTGGGACAAAGGAAAGGTCACAGTCGTTTTTTCTTTCGTTTTTTAGGCTTTTCCAAACACACAGCCAGAATCATAAACAGCGCTCTGGATGCCATTGTTTTTTTACATTCTTGTTTCCGGAAATCATAATGCGTTTCATTTGTACTCAGAAGTCGGACTTTACGAGTTCTAAGTTGGAAACATGGCCACCTGAAGTCGGATTTTCAAGTTGGAGAACCTCAAAGTAACCAGAGCAAGTCACGACAATAAGTTATGATTCTTTAATTGCCCAATCTGACCATCTTAACAGACGGAAATATCCATGTAGTCTGAACCCGGCATTACACATAAAGGGCATTTTAATGTGAAACGTCTGCAGGAAGTGGTGAGTTTCATTAACAGTATCGACAATGCGTCCCAAGTAGAACTGATTGGAATAAATGAGTGAATAAAAACACTATTCGTGTTCAGGAGTTCTGTTAAAGTTGCAGTGGCGGTTCTAGGGGGTGGGCTTGTCCCCTTAATGTTAAGCCTCAACCCCCCTCTGCCCCCCTTAAATTGGCAAATATTTTCATACCTTTATCCCCAAAGGGGATATTATTCATGTGCAGTGATAAATAAAATGTAGCTTAACACTGAATGAGTATTCTTGTGTTTAAGTTATATGTGTATTGTTTAGACCTGTTCGAGTCGTGATTCACTCGGATCTTAAACCCGAGTCTTTAAATTGACTCACGAATCGCGAGTCTCTAGTATCATTAACCCGGTTCAGTTGAGTCCTACTACAATTCAATCTAAAATGATAACAGCGCCACACACAAACCTCTTGCAACATTAGCTTCTACTATGCTAGCCATCTTAGCTGCAAAAAGCTTTATAACTTACAATTTCGTAGGCAACGACAACTCCACAAGTCAACTCAAGCGCCTGAGTGAGCAGAGAGACAGTCCCGACCCGCAGACTCAGAGCCGGAAGCTTGCAGACCATGGGATTCACTCGAGAACTCACGAGTCAACGAGGGCTCATGAGTTGTCGGGGATTCATGAGTTGTCGGTGATTCATGAGTTCTCGCGCGAATCAGCTGGCTATATGAGTGGATCTGATTCAGACAAGTCTCTCCTCAAGATCAGCGTAAAGCAAATCCACAACAAAAGCCATTCTTTCACTTCTGAAATAACATAAAATGTTCTGCACGTAGCCTAGCTAGGCCTACTGTAGTTTGGTGTATAAATGTAGTATGTTAAATGCAATTAGGTCGAGCAGACAGTCCGAAACATTACAAGCTCGCCTCAGCTCGGCTGGCTCCGCTCGCAGACAACTCATGAGTTGCCAACAACTCACGAGTCCTCGATGACTCATGAGTTGGTGATGACTCGTGAGTTCTCGTGGGAGTCAGTCAATCCCGCGAATCAGCCGGCTACGTTGTTATGAGTGGATCTGATTCAGACGAGCGAGTGGGTAAAGGTAAAGGTTTGGTGTATAAATGTAGTATGTTAAAATGCAATTAGGGCAAGCAGATAGTCCGTAAGCTCACCTTGCCGACAACTCATGTTTTTTTTGTCTTCAAAAAACTTTATTATTCAAGTACAGATACACATACACGTTGAAAACATTAAATGCATACATACATACATGAAAAAGGGGCGCATGGAATTTACATTAAAGAGGTTGCATTTTATCCAAATCAAAAGCTCGCCTTGGATGTAGCATACAATACTGACTCAAGTGACTCAAGTGACTCGCACAACCCGGATCAGTTTAATGAGTGACTCAGAATAACCCGAATCCTTAAAAGGAATCGAGTTTTCCAGGCCTAGTATTGTTAGTCTTTTGTAGAACCAAAGCAATGGAGGGTTGGTGCTGTATAACACTTGTGCTTAATATATTTGGTAACCCTAAAGTCGCATGTGGCCCCACCCAATGCTCCAGAACCGCCACTGTAAAGTTGCTCTACTGATTGAATGAGTGCTGTGGAAAAGGACACATTAATGGATGAACCATGAGAGCCACTGTACTTCTGGTAATTCCACGCTTAACTTATAATTAGCATAAACTGCTGTGTTTCTTTTCTTATTCATATATCAATGTGAATGATGCCATATATCATGCCAGCTTACTGTTTTGTCCCCCATCTTTCATTTACCATGGACAGCAGCCATTCATATCGGCTAGTATATATACCCACCGCCCACCAAGAGTCAGGGTCTGTCCAAGGTTTCTCCCTGTAAAAAGGAAGCATTTCCGCACCACTGTCGCAACAAATGCTTGTTCTTGAAGGAGGGGAATTGGTGGATCTTTGTAAATTATGGAGTGTGGTCTAAACCTACTATATCCTGTTGTGATTTAACACAAAATAAAATTGCATTGAAATTGAATATATATATATATATATATATATATATATATATAATTTTTTTCTAGAATCATCTAGGCTATGTGCCATGTATTGTGCCACATGCCATGTTTGATCCACACAGCATTAGCACACTCTCCGTTGTAGGGAAATGATTAACACAAGTGATCAACTAGGGAGCTACACATTAATAAACTGAATATTAAATCATAGACATAAATAGAATTATCATTAATTAGATCTCCACGGAGCAGCACGGAGCTGCATTTATTGTATGCTTAGGTCATCCCCTCTCTGATGCTAACCACAAGGCAACAAGCCCTCTTATTTCATCCATAACAAATCCTCCATCACCAGAAGTATCCCATGCAGCGTTTTGCGGCCCCGTGTAAGGACAGCATCTTTAAACAGATTAGTTTTCACTCGGCTCCGAGTGCCGACAGCAGTGTCACGATGAGACGACACAGTGATCAGCACACAGCAGCCTGGACATCTGCCTGCTGGTGTCTTTTCTCTCCGGGGCAAAACACACTTCCATAATGCCGTGAGAGGCAGCAGCTGCCACGGTAACCAAGCGGCCTGAAGGTCAGGTTTTCCCTTCTCCACTCGGGGATGGAGGACTTAAAGGTCCTTCGGTCACAATCTGTTAACTGCAAACTTGTGCCAACAGGGTCAGAATGACCAGCAGGTTTCCTCCCTCATGACTCGCTGCCCTCAAACACCCTTTCTTGACTGGCTGATGTGGATATACACAATGAAACACTTGAGCGTTTCTCTGCTCACAAGGCACACACTAACCAAAATACATCTTTAATCTCTCTGTCTCATCTCCCCCCCCCAGAGACGAAAATCACGCTATGCAGAGCTTGACTTTGAGGTAATTTTAGTCTCTTTGATTCCTACAGAGCCTATTTTTTTTATTTTTTTATTTTAGACTCTTTAGAGAAGAGCTGATGTCTTGATGGCTTGCATACAATTATCAGATTTATTCAAAGCTTGGGTGTGACTGTAGTGTTGAGATTCGAGACATTCAATGTGAAAGGGGGGTAAAGTAGCATTGATGGTAGCCTGTGCTGTTTAGCCTGTGCTTTTTAGCCTGTGCTGTTTACCCTGTGCGTAACGTGCAATGTCCCTGTGTAGAAGATTATGCACACCCGGAAACGCCACCAGGACATGTTTCAGGACCTGAACAGGAAGATTCACAGTGCAGACAAGGATAGAGAATCCCCACCTGTTGATGCCAAAGCTGCCAAAAGATGGAGTGTGTCCTCTGCCAGCAGCGACAAGACCAACATGAGTGTAAAGAGTTTAACTTTATTCTGTTCTGCCCCCCACCACCCACCCACCCCCACCCCTTCCCTCCCCCCTTCCTATATCTAATATTCTCCTTTTCTCGTACCATTAGCACAAATCACCACTCTTGAGTGGTTAATTATTAGTGCAGCCATTTTAAAGGTTAGATTTTCTGCTTACAATGTCAGTGTCAGAAGACATTAGCTGTGGGGGCATCAAGGGGGGTGAGCATATAAACTTCAACTACAAATTTAGCCAAGTACACATTGTCACTCCAAATGTGAGAAATATTTAAAAGGTTCTTCCAAATTATACAACTTGTCAGATGATTTGTGGAATTTTTTGTGGAAGATTTAGTGGCAGTTGGTAGTTGAGTCTACCCGATAAAAGTTGACTTTGAGCCGGGTACAGAGCACCGCGAGCTGTCGGTCGTTTCAGCGGACATTACAGTTGATTTTAGACGACAAAATGTGAGCGTCATGCGGCGATGACAGTTAAGTTTAGGCACCAAAACGTAAGTTTAGGAAAAAGTTAGGATTAAACCACTCCCAAGGAACACACATTTTGTGGGTGAAAGTCTTTTGTTTTCCCTGGGAAGCCAACTCCGCTCTCCGGCTTGAAAGCACGGTGTTTTAGGACCCACCCATCCATCCCAACCTCCTTCCTCCTCGGTCCACAGCGCTCCTTTACAGCAGCAGTAACTTTGGTGCATATAGCAAAAAATACGTGGAACGCTTCCGAATTACAGTGCATACCTTTACGTAGCTTTTTTGTACGAATGGTTCATGAGAACAGCCTGACCCGACATGAGGGCCATATTGGTTAGGTTTTAAAAGTGTCTCTACTTTCTCTGACTGTGCGTCTATGCATGTCATGTGTTTCAAGTAGATATACAATACCCAGTGAGAATAGCAAAAGACATAAAATAATTAAACCATACAGGCTTATGTTATGGCCATTAGTTTAAATGATTTCAACTTCCCATTGTGTATGGAGAACAGCTGCAAAATTACAATACCCAGTGACCTCAATGACCGTCGCTACCGAGATGAAGCCAGCCAAGCAAATCTGAGAATTAAAGAATCTATCTCTTCTAACACAGTTGCCCGTCTTACTGATGATTAAGAGTTGCATGCCCATCCAGTTACTGCCAGTTAACTAACATTGCTGTTGCAGAAATGATTAGAGCTACACCCTCTCACTTTAGACTTTACAGTTAATAATGTAGTGTTGAGATTCAAGTAGGGCTGGGTATCATTTAAAAATATTCTATAACGGTACCGATACCAATACCGTGACTTCGATACTGGTTCCTAAACGATACTTTTTTCGATACCAGTTTTATAAAACAAAAATAAATGACAACATTACACATTGCAGCACAAATCATTCTATTTATTTTTCAGCTCCTACTACATGAGCCCGTCTCTGTGTGTAACGTAGAGTTGTTCCTGCGTGTCTCTACGACGTGTAACGTTAGACAGCCAATCACAGACATTATTAGATCTTGGTAGAAGCATGCTGCATGCTGATTGGCTCACTGACGCTGATGAGATTTGCTCCTTAGGTATTGAAATTGGGTATTGAATGACGAGGCATTTTTTCGATACTTGATACTTAGGCCATTTGGTCGGTGCCTGAAAAGTATTTAATTTGGTACCCAGCCCTAGATTCATGACATTAATATTACCTACATGGGATTTGTTTTTTTTTTAATGCTTGGCAAAGCTATGAGTTAGCTAAATAGTGACTTAAGCTAATACTTTCCCCCACTAAACACTGGGAAACTAGGTTGACTGGATTGGCTGGGAAATAGTCCCTCAACAAAGTCACCAACACCACTTACATAAGAGAATCCATGTTGGCTTTGTAGCTGCAGTCAATCCATGGCAGCAGATGATTTCCATTTCCTTCTGCTGCAAAAAGCCCCTGATCTCCATTTGTTTCACAGCTTTGGAGTCAGGTCTTCTCTGGCATATGGCCAAGCCCAACTTCACAGATTAAGGGTGCAGCTATTTGACACTGCTAGTTACAGATCACAATCAGTTTGTGATAGCCCTGCAGAATCGCATAACCTTAGCTTCTTTCCAGAGGCCAAAAAAAAAAAAAAGTTTTGATTTTGAGTGGAAGAGGCAGAGGGATCAACTTCTCCACTGCGGGTACAAGATGTGTTTTGAGGACGTGCCTCTGCTGCAATCATATTTGCATCTCAGTCCTTATTAGCATATCCAGCTAGCGTTTGTGCATATACCAACTTTAGATTAAATGCATCCATTGTATAGGGGTTTGTTAAAAGAGGTATTAAAGGAATACTTTGATATTCCGGTACATATGTGTGTATATGTTTACCGGTATCAGCTTTCTCGCTGAGAGTAAGATTAGAACTTTTAGGTCTGTGTGATAAGTTTACAGCTGGAGCTAGGAGGTGGTTAGTGTAGTTTAGCTTAGCTTAGCATAAAGACTGGAACAGGGGAAGTGAGGCAGTGCAGCAGGAAGTGTTTATCGTAAAACCAAAAATTGTTGTTTTTACATTTATGTTTGTGTACAGAATAAACATGATCATCAGTGAGCTTTAGCAGTGTTGGTAGTTTTTCTTAAGTATGGACAAAGCCAGGCTAGCGGTTTATCCCTTTTCACAGTCTTTATGCTAAGCTAAGCTAATAACCATAGCTCCAGCTCCATACTTCCCAGTGACATGAGAGTGGTGGTGATGTGTCATGGGTAACTTCATTTTTTTTCAACTTGGACCCTATTTTCCTATGTTTTTGTGTCTAAGCGACTGATGGGAACACCAATCTTTGACATTGGTCCAGTATTAAGCAAGATCGCTGCAGTCGGCAGCGGCGAAACAAGCTACAATGTAAGTTCATAGGGAAATTGTCCAGCTTGTATTTACCTTCACAAAAGTGCTCGTTTTGCCACTGACAGGCTCAGATTAATATTCTAAGTGTCTGTCGACCCTTCTGTTAAAAAGTAAGATCCTTTTTTTTTTTTAAACAAAAACATCCGTGAAATTGCATTTGCTAATGCCACCAGACTTCATGTAAATAAACAGTAATTTTAGCATCATAAAAATACACTTCATTCAAAGTTGACAGAAACAAAATAAAACTATGAAAACCCATTTTCGGTCATCTTTCCACTTTTCCAACCATCACAACTCCAGTTTTGGTTGAAATAAACACACAGTTTACAGATTTATATGTGAAAATATATTGGCTCTATACATGCTAAAAGTATTGTTTTTTTAAATGGAGTCTGGTGGGTTTAGCGCTAGCGACTTCAGAGCTGTTTCTGATTAAACAGAAAGGTCTTAAAGAGGTTTTAAAAAGGCCTATCTCTTTCCATAATGTTGTCAGACACGTAGAATAATAATCTGAGCCTGTCAGCAGCAAAACAAGGACTTTTAGTGGACCAAATTGAAGATGCACATTTGCCCCACAGGGTTACGTTGCAGCCTGGTCTGCGGCTGCCGTTTTTTTGCGTTCATGCTTAAGACTGGACCAATTTCAAAGATTGTTGTTCCTATCAGTCACTAACACACAAAAACAGGAAAAAAGGGTCCAGGTTAAAAAAAAAAACAGGTTAAAAAAAAAAACTAAATGACCATTTTCTTTTTTTTTCTTTTTTTTTATCAAACTAGTCTTTTAAGAAATGTAGGAAATCATGAAGGCATACAGATAAAATGCAGTGTGAGGTAAAGTCGGTCCCCCAAAAGAAACTCACAATCTGAAATACATCCCAGATTTCATCATCTCTGAGAAAACAAGTCTTTTTTTCCCTCTGTCCTTTTCCTCTTAAGGACAAGCAGCAGACCCCGAGTAAGAGGGTGTGGGAGGGCATCAGGAAGACCCACTCCCCCCCATCCTGGGTGAGGAAGGACCTGGAGACAGTGGCGGCCTCCCCTCTGGAGCTGCAGACGGTGGAGTGGGAGAAGACCAGCGCCACCATCCCTCTGGTGGGCCAGGAGATCATGGACCTTCAGACGGAGGTGTGACCAAGATTCCTGGCCTCACACCCACAACTTCCTTTTCTTCCCCGAAGATCTCAAACAAACAAGCAGACACACCACAACACACTGCCCTGCTCTGTATTTCTACTCAAAGGCTGGACCAAGCCCGGTGCGAGAACGTGAGGGGGAAGGAGGGCGAGGCGGAGAGAGAGAGAGAAGCGTCACAATGTCCGAAAATTCATTAAACCGATAAAAAGAGAGAACGGGAAAATAGCGTCTCTTTCTATGTTTCATTTTAACGTTTGGACGGTGTTTTTGTCTGCAAATACTGGTCATCTTCTTGTATATGGTCTCAGATACCACAGTGGCTCACATGGTAGACAGACTCAGCTACTATATGTGCATTATATAGCCGTGTTATGAACCACAAAGCAAAAGGTAACCATGCTATGTTTACCCCTGTATTAAATGAGTACAATGTGATTATCCTGATTATGTCTTGTTTTGTTTCACTGTTGAGAGTATCGTTGCATCACTGTTCTGCGCTCTCTCGTGATGAACGCTGTTGTATGCGGCTCGAGATCCCCTCCAGACTTATTTTTCTTTTCAACATCAATCTCAAAAGAGAACGGACGAGGCAGACTGCCAAACACACACCACATGTAACCCTCGATGCAGTCGTCCCCCCCCCAATCCTACGACTCAACATAATCCTTTTGGCTCCACCACTTTATCCCCCGTGATCCTTACGGGGCGAGGTCGGCCCTGCAGTGACAAGCGAAGCACCGAGGGGCTTAAAATCAAAGATGTTTTCCCTCAGCCAAAATGGCAAGTTGCCTTCATATCGACCGGACACCTCAGAGACGCCCAGAGAGCGGGCCGGCGGGCTTTTCTCGCTCATCCTCAACGCCGCCGCCCCACAGAGCCGGCAACACGGACGGCGTCAGTGCGTCCAGAAGGAGCCACGTTCAACAAAACACGTGCTGTTTGAGTCCGTTTCTCCAAGTACAAGCAGGCTTGATACAGCAAATGCAAAATATGATGTGGTTTTCAAAGACGCGAAGGAAAAAGGGACTTGTGTGTGTATGTGTGTGTCCGATGTGTAAGATGAGTAAATGACTACTAAATCTATATATATATGGTAAGACGGTTAAAGGTGAGGACATATAAAGGCATAGTGAGGGATGGTGGTTGCACACAGAGAAAGCACAAGGCTCATTTGGAGTCCTGATGTACAGCATTGTAATTATTACAACAGAGTTCTACAGAATGGATTTTAGCCTATGAATATCTTTCTTACTGTGCTTGGGGATAGTTGTTATCATTATTATAAATATGAACATGATTATTCTGATACTGATCCTCCCTGATTCCCTCCTCGTCCCTTCAGGGTACTGGACTATACGAGTGTTCTGTATCGCAATGTAACAGTGTGTGTTTTGATATTACCGCCAGTCACTCCCTCAGATCTGTATTTGTCGAAAAACCCTGACCTCCGACCTCTGAACTCACTGATCTGCGCCCCACCCCTGCCACACACCCCTCCCCCTCCCACCCACTCCCCTTTTTAATTTACCGGGGTCGCCTCTTTGTTAATGTACAGTTTTCAGAGCACAAAATGAATGTGTCTTATTTCTAATAAAAGCATATCTATATAATAAATCCACAGCAGTCATCTTGTTTTCTCACATTTGAACTGATTTTATTTTTATTTATCTCGAACAAATGTTGTAAAAGGAAGAAAAAAAAAAGAAGAAAAAAAAAAACACAACCATTGACAAATTACTCACTTTATACACATTGTTTGACATTTAATTGGAAAACAAGGCTCATTCACAGAGTGATACCACTCGCATGCGTCTGTACAGCAAGTATAGCTCTCGAGGGGGTCCTCCCTATATTCCCAGGGTCCTACGTCTCTTGATATAAACTAACATTGTAAGAGATTGGTAAGTGCTAGCTTCGCAGCTCAAATTGCTAAAAGAAAGAAGCGAGGTTTCAAATGCAGTTTGAATGGTAAAAGTCTGTTCAGCCCCTGTGGAGATCACAAATCTGAGCGTGTAGGTTAACATCAGTAGGCTATCAGCTGTAGTCAGGGTTAGGGTTACAAACTGAAACTGATCCAGGGAAACATTTAACATTTGACCTAAGGAACACATTGCTGAGAACATTGAAAAGGTCTCCTTAAAGAGTCATATGAAGAGGATTTTGATCCAGAGAACATGGGACTCTGAAAATATATACACTCCCCTCTAGAGCCAGCAGGTTTTTTTGGGATTGTTTCAATTGTGTCTTTGCAGTTTGCGTGATGATGTGATTGACATGTCTAACTGCATCATTGTTTGTCTCTCTCTCTCTCTCTCTCTCTCTCTCTCTCTCTCTCTCTCGTCATTTCAATGGAAACAATAACCCAATATGTGAGGGACAGAGAATCCTTTTCTAATTCAAGATGAGAAACACAGTGAGTGGCTGTGCGGCACTTTTTGGCCATGTGTATGATTAGAAATGAGTGTCCGTAAGGGCCTGAGAACTACTTACATCCATCAACTGAAAACCAATGTGGAGGGAGACTGCTAATAAAGATGTAAGCAGCCATAATTTGTCAGACAAAAACATGCCAGATATAAATAATACATCACAGACAAAGTATACAAGCATGCATTGAGCTAATTACCTCAGGAACATAATCTATATGGAATCACTCTTATTTTAGTTATCGCTGTTGTGTTGGAAAACCTCATTCACTCCCTCACTATTCCCTACATAGTGTTTATTAAATAGTGAACTATATAGGGAACAACCCAACGAGATTTCGGACACTCACTGAAAACGTTAAAGCGTCAGTAGATGCGCCGGTTATCTGTGTGACAGAGGCCGGCGCGCCCAGCACCATGTCAACAAACCGAAACTAAAATACTTCTTATACGTCCCTGAAACAAAGCGAGCACTCAGGAGGAGAGTAAAAGGTTGTTTATTATACTGTATATGTTGCATATTATATTTCCACTGTTTAAACTATATCCCGCTCCATTTTTCCCTTTCAGTTTCCGCGGGTCCTTCTGCTTCTTCTTCTCCTCTGGGAAAACATGGCTGCGTTGCATTGTGGTCTACGGGAGTAAAATGAAGGGCACATTGTATGTACACTCAAATTAGCTGTGCATTGTAGCCTGGTTGACACCAGACCCTTCTCAGTTGTAACTGAGAGTGGGTCTGGGTAAGGTTCATTCACAGTTCATTTCCAAAGGGGCGTCACCAACAGACGCCGCTCAAATGCCTCTGGGCGCAATTGGATAGTCCTTCAACCAATCAGACCAACGATCCGGGTGACGTAGCAGTGACAGCGGCATCAACGTGTTGTCGTGTTGAATGTAAACATAAAGCTGCTTGCCGTCGCTGCGCTATCGTCATCGTGTAAAGCCCGCCTCAACGGTTGTGATTGGTGCCTTGATTTGGAAAAATTGGAAATGGGCTTGAATGGGCTCTTGGCCAGACTGACTGGCAGAGCAAATCTCACATTTGCCCGAAGTTTGTCAGGGTTTTCCCAGGCTATGTGCATTAAATTAACTGCGGAGAATTCAAACAACACTACAAAATGGCAAACACACTATACAGGGAACTGTTTCTGTGGTAGGGAACGGTTTTGAACACAGCTAGTGAGAAGAGAGTGACAGAGATGTGTTTCTGATGATGGAGGTGATAAATTACTCACTGGTAGAGACATGCAGTGCCTTTAATTGGACAACAAATATTAAATACTAAATCATGTGACAGCTTCATTATTGGTAGCGCTGTTACAACTATCAATAAATTGATGGCCTGACTGAGATTATCTCATGGTCCCTCCGGGTCTGGACAGCAAGCAGCTGTTCACTAATTATAAGATTATATATATGAATGATATAAGAATTTGATAAATGACAGTGTTCCTTAAGAGTAAATTAGTAATGTGCTGTAATGTCTACAATGTCTCAATGCATCTCAGGAAGAAATGGTTCATTGTGTGACCACAATATGAGTACAACTATTTGACAATTTAGTGACAACTTTCTAGATGTGGAGATGTGAATTGTTACACAAACACAACAATTTAAAAGTGGATAAATTAAACCTGTAACCTTTGTTGTTTTGTGGCAGGGAGGAATGTGTGTCCTTATTGCCAGACAAAACATTGATTACTGTCTTTTAATGTTCAATGCCAACGTTTTAAAGGTCCCATGGCATGAAAATTTCACTTCATGAGGTTTTTTAACATTAATATGAGTTCCCCCAGCCTGCCTATGGTCCCCCAGTAGCTAGAAATGGTGATAGATGTAAACCAAGCCCTGGGTATCCTGCTCTGCCTTTGAGAAAATGAAAGCTCAGATGGGCTGATCTGGAATCTGCTCCTTATGAGGTCATAAGGAGGAAGGTTACCTCCCCTTTGTCTGCTTTGCCCACCCAGAGAATTTGGCCCGCCCATGAATACATCATGGCTTGAAAACAAGCGAAGCATGGCAGTTGGTCAAGGCCACACCCCCACCCTCCACCTTGCTCTCTCCTCCTCAATAGCATTTAAAGCTACAGACACAGAAATGGCACATCCTAAGGAAAGCTCATTGTGGGACTGGCTCTAGTGGCTGTAATTCTGCACCAAGGCTGAATTTCGGGAAAGAGACCTCAGATACAGTATTAGGGGACCACTAAGGCCTATATAAAAGAGACTTCAGATACAGTATTAGGGGACCACTAAGGTCTATATAAAAGAGACCTCAGATACAGTATTAGGGGACCACTAAGGCCTATATAAAAGAGACTTCAGATACAGTATTAGGGGACCACTAAGGCCTATATAAAAGAGACTTCAGATACAGTATTAGGGGACCACTAAGGCCTATATAAAAGAGACTTCAGATACAGTATTAGGGGACCACTAAGGTCTATATAAAAGAGACCTCAGATACAGTATTAGGGGACCACTAAGGCCTATATAAAAGAGACTTCAGATACAGTATTAGGGGACCACTAAGGTCTATATAAAAGAGACTTCAGATACAGTATTAGGGGACCACTAAGGTCTATATAAAAGAGACTTCAGATACAGTATTAGGGGACCACTAAGGCCTATATAAAAGAGACTTCAGATACAGTATTAGGGGACCACTAAGGCCTATATAAAAGAGACTTCAGATACAGTATTAGGGGACCACTAAGGCCTATATAAAAGAGACTTCAGATACAGTATTAGGGGACCACTAAGGTCTATATAAAAGAGACTTCAGATACAGTATTAGGGGACCACTAAGGCCTATAAAAAAGCATCCAAAAAGCAGCATGTCATAGGTAGTGATGGTCAAATGAAGCTTCACGAACCACTGTCTTTATTTTCTGAGCTCACTAGATGGCGCTCTCTGTTCAAAGAAAAAGGTTATAGGAATGGCAATTCAGTGTGTTTTCAACCCTTTGTTGAACAGAGAGCGCCATCTAGTGAGCTCAGAAAATAAAGACAGTGGTTCGCGAAGCTTCATTTGACCATCACTAGTCATAGGACCTTTAAAAAAAAGTTTCTTTCTATAAAATATGTGCAAAGCATGGCAATTACAGTTGTAAGTCCAGGTAAGACCATGGTTACAGTTAGTTTTTTAGAAGAAAGAAAATTGTTGATCTGCAATGTGACATAACAACGATGCTCCTGCAAAAGTGGGTGCCACACAACCATCCACTCATCTTTCAACCTCGCTACATAAAGTGCACACTGCTTCCTGCATTAGTACTGAATATTGGACACAAATTAAGTGCAGTAGAATTATACAATATATTATAATATAATTCCTAAGGATATTGGGCACCGATTAAAATGTGTATTGTGCATACTGTATACATGCGCGTGGTCAGTCTGTTTCAGGGTTGTTTTTATTAAATTGTATAAAAAATAATTTGCATATTAAACTGGGCCTGCAATAACATGTAGGGCAGCCTAAAGCCTTTATACATACCTTTTTTGCATAGAATACTAAGCTATTTAATAATTGCTGACATGATTTTACAAATCATGTTTTAATGTTAATATCTGTGGATGGCTACCTTAGTGACTACCTTACCTATAGGCCAGTACGCTTATCATCAATGGGTTTTTTCACATATAGGCTGATATATATTTACCAGTAATATGTTGGATTCATGTTAACACATTTGAATTTTCTTGTAAACTTTCAAACAACAATACTTTGGAGGAACTCAGAGGGGTGGCAATCTTTCATGGCGCCACTAGTCTTGAAAAACGTAGTACCTTTAACACATTATTTATGTGCCATGATACACGATAATGTTTTACACCACAGACATCAGTATTACACATTTAAGCCCTATTCGCACAGGACTAGTAGTACCTGAAGACTTCTAGTAATGTGTAGTATTCGGAGAGGTCGTCTGTGATATTAATCCCGTGCAAATCTGCCATGTCTGCAATTTGTCAAGTACAAATTCCACCACAAATGACCTACCATGTTTCCCCAAACACAGAGGTTGTATGATAATATTAGTCCTGTGCGAATCAGCATCTCTGTGATTCAGAGTTGTATTGGCTGCGTTTGCAATTATAAATTAAAAGTTTATACGGAGCCTTGACATCATATGTGGGGGATAATGTCAGTACATTTGAGTAATATAAAGACTTCACAAATGCACCGCACAAAACACAGACGTGAGAGGGGGGGTCATTTCTAAATTACAAGAGGTCCCCTGGTAACACTAGTCCAGTGTGAATAGGGCTAAATACAGCTCCGGACACAATTCAATTCAATTCAATTAAATTTTATTTATAGTATCAAATCATAACAAGAGTTATCTCGAGACACTTTACAGATAGAGTAGGTCTAGACCGCACTATAATTTATAAAGTCCCAACAATTCCAGTAATTCCCCCAAGAGCATGCATAGTGCGACAGTGGCGAGGAAAAACTCTTTAGGAAGAAACCTCGGACAGACCCAGGCTCTTGGAAGGCGGTCTCTGACGGTGCCGGTTGGGGATGTGATGAACTATTATATATATTATAATATATTGGTGCCATCTTAATCCAAGGAAATATGCTGGGGAAAAAAAACACAAGGACTCCGGGGAGTAAACTCCCCAGAGCTAGGTTAGTAACAAGCATTTCTGGATACACACATGTCCATGCAGCTTTCAAAAAAGCAATACAATTAAGAAGTAGCTGTGGATGACTAAAGATGTTATTTTACACTTTTTTAATCATCATCTCACCATGTATTTATGTGTCACTCTGCTGGGAAATGAAGGCAGTTTGACCTTTATAGATTTTACAGCACTTTGTTAGGAACAGTGACGCCTGTCATGACGGCTGTGTCAAACACACCCACATGTTCTCTTACCGCTAATGAACTCCTGACTCATGGTGTAATAACTGTTTGAACTGCGATGACTTCACTTGATTTTCCTCACTTCAAAGGCTTATTTTCGGCCGCGGTGCCTTCAGTGGCATGGCGATGTAGCGGGAGGGAAAAAGTGGCCTGCAACATCATTAGTATCCATCCAGACACATTAACCTCACGTCGTTAATTAGGCCATCAACAGGCATCAGCCTCCACTTGTGCCTTGCCCTACACAGGCCTGACAATGGCCATTAATTGACTAGCCCTCTGATGACATTTCCTGACACTTTGTGCTGATCTCTTCAGCTAGCCGCTGTGTTTCTGCGGCTGCTGGAGGAGGAAGAGCAGGAGGCTGATGACCAGCAGCAATCCACCAACCTGAACCTTCACACACACCTACACATATCCAAATGCTTTACAAAATGGCCATTATGTACTCTGTGACTTTATCAACTTCTACAACATGGTTCCTCCACATTGTGAAAAAAAAAAAAAAGTGTAAAAGATTTTAATTTTTTATTTTTTTTATTTACTGTCCCACATTTTAGGAGGGCAGACATCTGTCTGTCAGATCAAAAGAGGGTATATCATGTGTAAATTGGGTATATATTTGTTCTTTTGAATTTATGAACTGTTTTGTAAAATACACAATTAACAACAAGTAATTGCACATTATTAGAATACATGTAAGATACAAAGAATAATGAAGTACCTAATTAGTCCTTATTTAAAGTGGCTAAATGTAACTTTCAGTTTGTGTTGATTCTTAATCATAATAAGAGAATAAGTTACAGACGCATCGTTGCATTTCAAGTGTTGCATACGGTAACTTAGCCTACTTTGGATGTATCGGGAGTTAAACCGGGTAACGTTATCACTGTCACTGTATCACGAGCCAAAGCATTAAGAGATTGTTGTAGCAACCAACGTAGTAATAACTTAGATTTATATAGCGCATTTCATGAAACCCACGGACGCTTTACACAAGTACAGGGGGACAAGGGAACAGAAAATAGTAGGCCAATACAAACACGGACTAAAAGGAATAAAACGTCCACGCTTAATGGAAGCAGGATGCAATTTAATGTCGGCCATGACGTACAACCACATCGCGCAATCTTATCTTATTTTATTATTTGGGCAATTATAGGCAACAAAAGCACCTCAAGGGATGGTTCGGAGTAATTTCACCCTATGGTCCTTTGCACCATGACCTCAAGTTTTTAACACATACAAGGAATTTGTTTTGGTGTTGTTGGTGCACGTCACACATTCTCTAAATGGAATATTAAACAATATAAGTATAGGTATAAACAATATAAGTATATGTATATGTATACAGTATGTATTAAATTAAAAATAAAGATAGAAATAAAAAGAGCATTACAACAGAGAGAGTACAGTGGCATGAAGAGCCAGGGGTGGAGTGTGGGGAGAGTCAGGGTGAGAGTCAGGGTGCTTTCCGGGCCTTGTTAATAAGGCTAGTGGCAGATGGGAAAAACTGTGGCGTGAGGTTTTGGTCCTGATGGACCTCAGCCTCCTGCCAGAGGGGAGTGCCTCAAAGAGTTTGTGGTCGGGGTGGGAGGGGTCGGCCACAATCTTTCCAGCACGCTTCAGAGTCCTGGTGGCATATAGGTCCTGGAGCGGCGGCAGATTGCAGCCAATCACCTTCTCTGCTGACCGAATGACACGCTGCAGTCTGACCTTGTCCTTGGCAGTGGCAGCAGCGTACCAGATGGTGATGGAGGATGTGAGGATGGACTCAATGATGGCTGTGTAGAAGTGCACCATCATTGTCTTTGGCAGGTTGAATTTCTTCAGCTGCCGCAGGAAGTACATCCTCTGTTGTGCTTTCTTCACGAGGGAGCTGATGTTCAGCTCCCACTTGAGGTCTTGGGAGATGGTAGTTTCCAGGAAGCGGAAAGACTCCAGTGTCAAATGTGGAGTCACAGAGGGTGATGGGGGCAGGTGAGGCTGAGTTCCTTCTGAAGTCCACAACCATCTCCACTGTCTTTAGAGCGTTGAGCTCTAGATTGTTTTGCTTGCACCAGGTCACCAGGTGGTCAGCCTCCCACCTGTAGGTAGGAACTGTCCTCTTCTCTTCACTGTTTTTGTTTTTACTGGCTGTCACTTGTGGCTCTGCCGTTGCTCCCCTGTCCACCAGGTGCCTATGGTGTGCTGTCCTGCACACCTGTGGCTCATCATTAATCACCTCTGATCTGCTGCCTATACCTGCACAGCTGCTCATCATCTCCAATTAGAGTATTTGTATAGTATAGTAATTTTTACCTCCCAGTAATGGACCTTTTTCACGGCAGACATGTTGACATGTCATAGTAGGAAAAGCACAGGTGTATTCCAAACCATTAATGATGGCTGCATTCCACTTAGGAGAGGCCCTGGTATTGTGCATGCTGGCTCACTGTGTTGTTTATTGTTTCTAAGGCGCCGCGCAAAGCTAAACGCTAAAGAGGGAAAAGTGCCGATTTTCAACCCTTCTGAAGCGAGTCATCCAACGGGAGTTTTACAGGCGGATAAATTCAGACCCTGAAGACACTGTGTCTGTGACAATGTACTGGAGACATTCATCTGCATGTACGACAGAACAGAAAATCTGCAAACTTTCCCTTAAGTTACCAGCTAACTCTAATAGTAGCTAGCTAGCTTGGTTAATTTTTTCAAAACGAATGTAGTTGTAGTCTTGCAATGTGTAATCCTGCAAGATCCCCAGTCTTTACATATTATATACAAACTAGAGCTGTATATTAGAGAGAGTTACGCGAACTAGGAAATCAAATGTTCTGAGCTATCCCGTTATGCGATTGGTTCCGAGGTGGTCACGTGTTTTGTGGACTCCATGTTGGATACTAACATTCATCTGATTCCCATTGACATAGTGCAGGGAATAGTGGAAACATGTAATAAATTATTTTTAAAAATGACATAAATCACTGAAAAAATGTTGCGCTTTTGGCTTTCACAAGTTCCCCCGTGAACCAAAATGGCGAAAAGTATGGGAGCTGAAGGTGAAAAGAGCAAGCTGGAGGCCAAATGACTACTCGTTATTGTGTGAGGTAAATGTAAATTTCTCTCTTTGACTTATGATAACAAATTACATAGGACAAATATAGTAATACCATCATTAATGTGTACCATGCTGTCAAAAAAGTTCTAACACTGCTTTAGAAATGAATGAAGTTTGAAGTTAGCCATGCCTTATGCCAGCGTTCGCTTTTTCACTAGCAAATGCTTGTGATCTTGCCATGTCATGACTTGAATTTAAGCTAGTCTGACTACAATTGTCATCTGTAACTCAGATGTCATATACTGTGACCACGTAGACATGTCATGTTGATTTAGATCACAAAATATTATTAATACATAACTTTGCCTCGGTAACTACTAAGTTATTATTGCTAGCGTGATAACGTTCAGGGCTGTAGTACCGGACGGTTTTTCTATGGTCTCGGACTCGCTGGTATTTTGACTTGGACTTGTCTCAGTCTCTGCCACTGGTCTTGCCAAATATGGCTTTTGGTCTCAACCGAGTCCAGGGGCCCGTTTCAGGAAGGAGGTTTAACAAACTCTGAGTCTAACCCTGATCTCTGAGTTGATTTACCCTGAGATGGGAAACTCTGAGTTTTCGGTTCCAGAACAGCTGATATGAGTTGGTTCAATCAACTCAGAGTAGGTTCACGCACGTGCACCACCACAATAAAAAGGCAGCATGAATGGAGCCATGATACTACGATTCACCATGGTAACAACCACAAACAAACGGGTCGGCGGAAAAACTCATGAGCACATACAGCGAGTTTGAACATGTATTTATGTAAAAAAGCAACACAGCAGCTGCTGCAAAAGAGAGAGAATTTGCGTGGGAGGAAATTGCTGCTAGAGTAAATGTGCATATTCCAATATAGTGTATATCATATGTAATCCTAAGTATAATATTACTGGTGAAATGGTATTGAACCTATAATCTATTTCATTTAGGTGCAATACTGCGGGCAAAAAAGTCCTAGGCCTTCTAATCCCATTCAGGCTGCAGCACCATTATTAACAGAATTATAATTCATAATCTTTTATTTCAAAGGGTTTACATCATTTACCTGCAATACTGTGGAACTCCTTTTTAATGTCTCTTACTGGTTTATGGCCAGGGAACACTACAAAAACGTTTAAAACATGCTTCAGAGCGAGTCACACTCTTCTGACGGCGCTTTGTTATACAGTGGCTTTACTAAAATGCTCCGCATCACCAATGTTGTAAAGAAAACTGCTGTTTGCAAAAAAATGTAATGAGACACAAATAATCTGCTGGGATGTAGAGCATGTCCACTCAGTTACCAGTGTTGGGAGTAGTATTCCTTTTTGCTGTATTGCAGTAATATAACGCATTACTAATTCAATTTCTGTAATATTATACTCATTACAATCTCAGTAACGCGAGTTACAACGCATTTTAATGCAACATTTAGTGGTGCATTGTTTTTTTTAAGAATTCACCAACACCACGACACACTTCTTCACAGGAAAAGTTATTTCCTGTTGCTGTTTTCGATGGTTGAGATGACTGCAGAGACATATACATTTGCGAGATGGACATTATTTTCAGGAGTTATTACGCTGCGTTGAAGTGAGCTGTCCTGTTTCTGTTCCCGTGGTCAGAGCCAGAACCAGAGACGGTACGGACAACATCTGGGTCCCAACAGGTGACGGTACGTCATCGCGGACAGCAGTGTGTCCGAGCTGCTGACAGATATAAACATGTCGGGAATTAATGTTGAGGCTTGCTACATGTAATATCATTGCATTTTATCAGCCGTGGACAGTAACTATGCCTGTAGTGGAATGGCTTCAAATGACGACCAAAAACACTTGCCTTTACTGTCACCATTTACTGTTCAATATGTTGCAGTTTTACAAACAAGAAAGTGAACAACTTAAGCTGGACAGATATGTTGCATCTCAGTAAGCTAGCAAGAGTACACAACAGACAACTTCCGTGTAGCTTACTTCAAAATAAAAGCACTTCCTGTAACGGTTCGAAGTAAAACTAAATTACTGTTAAATAAGGTTGTGTACCTTTTCACAAATCAGCTGTAAATCAAGAACTGTAAATAATGTAAATAGTGAGTTTTAATCACACTTTAATTGAACATTAAACTAAACAACATGAATTTCTTATTCAAGTGCTATAAACAAACATTTTACAACAATGCCGTACTTTTAATTGAGTATTTTAATTTTCTCCTACTTGCCTATTGTACGTTTTACTTATCTATTTTTATAGCTTTAGTTACTTTGCATATTTATATTAATTATACAAAATATGAATAATCTATGATGTATTAAAGTGGATAAAGAGGAGACTTTATTGATCCGGTGGTGAAATTCACAAGCTAGCTGCCAAATCAAACTTCCGCTGTTATTTTGGTGAAAGTAACTCAAAAGTAATGCAAAAGTAGTGTAACACATTACAATTCAGAGACAGTAATATTGTAATATAACTAATTACTCTCAAATGACAGTAACTAGTAATCTATAATGTATTACATTTTGGAAGTAACTTGCCCAACACTGTCAGTTACCATAGTAACTGACTCTGAGGTTAAGTTACCTCTCTTTCTGAAACAGAAAACCCATGAGAGTTCCCCTCATCTCAGGGTTATGAGGTTTCACTAAACCTGCTTTCTGAAACGGGCCCCAGGTGTCTTTATTATGTTTATAATAATATTGGAGGGTAAGTGAAACACAGCTTGGACTGGGATGTTGTTCGGCTTTTCACAAGTTTAGACAGCTAGCTAACGCTACGCCGACGTTTGTTAACGTTGCCTGCTAGGTAAATATTACAAATGCCTTCGGAGTTTCCTCGTCCATGTTGTCAACATAAGACCTGCGGCGTTAGTGCTCCTTTTGTACCATCATTTTATTGAATGAAATATTAAGCTTCGCTCCTACGAGATGGGTGGGTTTTTGTTACGTTACACACAAAGCTAACTGGTTATAGTTAGCCATTACGTATGCTAGTGGACATTAGCTAACGTTGCCGAGCCAGCCAGCAACTTCGGCAGTAGAGTTTCTGCGAGCTAACCGCGACAGTATTGTCGACCACAATCAACCTCCACTGCTAAAAGCAGTCAACCTGCAGTGATGTTTGAAATGGAGACACATATCGTGCCTTTTCCCGGAGATCCTGGCCATTATTTTAAGGCATAAACCAACCATAGGGGTAAACACTGAAAGAAAGGTAAATACTGCTCAGAGACTTATTAGTGAGCAGTGATGGGAATAACGTTATAAATAACGGTGTTACTAACGGCGTTACTTTTTTTCAGTAACGAGTAATCTAATTGATTACTCTTCCCATCTTAATAATGGCATTACCGTTACTGCCAAAAACTGCGGCGCATTACTATATTTGAAACAGTTTTTTTCATCAGACCAACTAGATCTCTGAGTCTGAGCCGGAGGCAAATACTTCTATTTACTGTTCTTCCTTGGTTAGTGGGCAGTGCACGACACAAGCGCATAAATGCTGACGATTGGCTGAGGTTGAGTAAAATGTCATGGTGAGCCAATCAGAGGTAGAGTTGGGCGTGTGTTCGTAAGCATGTATAGTCGGACACACAAGACATGTTGCAAGAACAACACAAGCGAGTCAGTCAACAAGAGAGAGAGACAGATATGGCTCTTTTCCTGCTACAGATTTTCTACCGTGGTCAGAAAGAACAGGGGAGACACTTTGTTTCTCTTACTATATGACTCTAGAGTCGCTACTAGCTCGAAAGCTAATCACCGTCACTCTCTCACTTCTCCCTCGCTCGTTATTTGTACTACAAAGCGTGTATTTATTTATTTTTGGTATAGTGCTTAACAAGCATAATTTAATTTTGCCTACTTGTGGCCTGTTGAGGTGTTGTTCTATTTGTATCGATCTACTATATAAACGTAATATCTACATACATGGCATTTGATTGGAGGCTAGTCTCACTTTGTCCCACATCAATATTAAAATAGTTTAGATTTGTGTACATTGTTTCTGTTAATAATGTATTGTATTAAGTGTCCATTTCATTATAATATTCAGATTTATCATAAATAATTGAACATGCACATGGAGATGGGGTCACATTTGAGCATTTAAAAATGTACTTGAAAGTAACGCAATAGTTACTTTCTGAAGTAACTAGTTACTTTTATAATTCGTAACTGAATAACTAATTTAATTACTTTTCGGAAGAAGTAACTGTAACTAATTACCTTTTAAAAGTAACTTGCCCAACACTGTTAGTGAGTGGTCACTCACTACAATTGGCATTTGTTAGAGGCCCATTTATGATATAGAAGGTAATAAGAAGGAAATATACACTGGAATATTTCCGTAAAGGCCTTTTACATATTGACAAACTATATATTGATAATAATAATAATATGCCTGTTTATGGTGAAAGTAAGCGATTTATTTCAAGATAGCATATTCGCCCCATAGGGTTACACTGTAGAGTCATCTGACGATGGTATCCAATATGGCGCCCATGATTTGAGTCGTGCACTTGCGACTTACAATGACTTTCAAAGATACATAACAGCTATAAGTGTATGCACAATACAGGATTGACTCTATTATACTGTTGTGCTTTACCTTCCGGCGGGATGGAGGTGTGTGGGTATTTTGAGACACACGACAAAGGATCTTCTTTTACAAACTTTACTTGGCTCCAGTAACAGGTTAGTTTACAATCACAGCTGATGTCGTTCTGGATGATACACTGCGTTGTTTTGGCCTCTAGATCTGGCACAGACAACGTTATCTAGATAGCTGAGTTGCATTCACTGACTTAGCTCGGAAAAATTAAAACAAAATGCGAGACTATGTTTATGGGCTTATGAACAGCTTACACTGCCTTACACTACCCCCCCCCCCCCCCATTTTGGAGTGCTGAGTCCCTTCAGTACATGTAATGTAGGGAAAACTGATTAGAAATTAAGTAATTACAGTAAACTTAACCCAAGTTACTGAAAAAGCTTATCTAGATCAGTTTTAAGTGTAGACATTTAACAGTCAACTAACAACTTTTAGCTTAATGTAACGTAACTAATGTCTGAACCGCTCTGGTCTATTTACTATGCGACCACTAGATGTTTTAACAGTCTTTTCCGAGGAGTTTGTATCACCTCGTCTTCTTCCTGGCTGGCACCCCGGACCCTTGGACTGGGACGCCTCGCTCGGACCATTGGAAGGGGACACCTTGCCTGGATCACCTGGCAGTGGCAGCGTTGGCACCAAGGGAACGTCCTCTTCATTTGGTTGGAGGTCTGGGTCTTGACACTGCTGCAACATTTTACTTATTTGCCGTGAAACCCAGACTGGTATTACTTCACTGTCATAGGACTTGAGTCTGTCATGATGCATTACTGTGCTGCGTTTGGGGCCTGGAATCTCGTACAGTACAGGACCACGGCGTGCTGCAACAATCAGGGGGCCCTTCTATAGTGCTTGGAGCTTTGGGCTTAGTCCTTTCTTTTTCGTTTTGTCTTTGACAAACACCAGGTCTCCAACACTATAGGAGTGTTCTCTTGCTCAAAGGTCATGCACTTTCTTCTGTCGCTCTTGTGCAGCACGGAGGTGCTCTCTTGCCATACTGTGCACTTCTTTTAAGCCTTCTTCCAGATTGTAGAGGAAATCCGCTACTTCCAGTGGGTTGGCTTTGAGTTTTGCGGTACCAGACTGGATATCCTGTGGTTGATGGACCTCCCTGCCAAGTATAAGTCTGTTGGGTGTGAACCCTGTCACTGTGTGTCGTGAACTGCGGTAGGCTGCGGTGAGCAGTGGCAATTGCTCGTCCCAGTTCTTTTGGTTCTGGTTCACATAACATCGAAGCATCTGCAGCAAGGTCCTATTGAACCGCTCTACCTGTCCATTAGAGGAGGGGTGGTAGGGGGTAGTCCTGGTCTTGGTAATCTGCAGGAGCTTGCACACATTTCGAAACAGAGAACTCTCGAAATGATGGCCTTGATCCGTGTGTAACTCGAGGGTGGCTCCAAACCTGGCGATAAAGTCATACACTAGCTTTCTTGTTTCAGCACCTTGGTCAGGGACAGGAAACGCTTTGACCCATCTGGTGAACTGATCAATAATGACAAGAATGTACTCGTTACCCTGTACCCCTGCACCCGAGGATATCAAGGTGCAGGGGTGCTCCGACTTGCTAACTTTACAGTTTGGCTCTTTTTGTTGGTCCTGTGGTTTTACATGCACGGCAGTGTGGGCACCTCTTGACAAACAGGTGAACATCTCCGCCCATGCCATACCAATGGTAGCTTTGAAGCACACGCTCGAGGGTTTTAGGTTCTCCCAGAGTATGGAGAGTTGTGGCATGACTTTAGCCTTCCTTTATTTATTTATTTACTTATTTATTCCTTCTGCACGGATGCTGAAACTAATAGCAGCAAGGTTGGGTGCTGGTCTCCAACTCTCTCCCAGGAGTAATAGAGGACTCCTTGTCTCAGTGTGACTTGGGGCCAACAGAGCCAGAACTTCCTCACTGCAGGGCTCTAGAGCATCGCATCATCTTTGGTGGGGAGTGTCCCTTTTTCCTTCCATGTGTGAAGGGTGGCAAGGACAGGATCTGCTTTCTGGAATGTTGCCAGTTGCTCAGGGCTAAGGGATTCAAGCCAGTTGACTTCTGGGCTCTCTGGCAAGGGTGCAGATGGCTGATCTTCCACTGACTGAGTGCCATCGCCATTTGTGTCACTTTGGGGCTCAATGCACCTTACTGCTAGTGGCACAACGTCATCAACATCATCTTCAAACCTGGCCCACTGCTGGTGAATTCTCTGGCAGTACTTGCACCCTTTGCATGGCAGATCTGACAGGTTTATCCCCGCCTGGTAACAGTCACATTTGTCCACATTTTCTCCTGGCAGCCTTGACATGGTATCTGCGTTAGCGTGCTGCTTACCGGCTCGATGCTCAATGTGGAAGTCATACTGGCTTAACTCTTCAAGCCAGCGAGCTAGCTGTTCTTCAGGGCATTTGAACCGGAAAAGCCAGGTGAGACTGCCATGGTCGGTTCGAAGTAGGAAATTCCTGCCCAGTAGATAGTGGCGGAACTGGCGTGTAAAATGAACAACAGCAAATACCTTTGTTGAGCTGGTGAAAGGTGGCTGCGGGCATATGCCAGTACTCGCTCTTCCCCCCGACAGGACAGCTCCGACACTGTTGTTTGAGGCGTCTGTATCGAGAATGAACTTGCCTTCAGCACGAGGGTACCCCAACACAGGTGCAGTGGTCAGTTTTTCCTTGAGCTTGGTAAAAGCAGCTTGGTGCTCGTCAGTCCATAGGAACACAGTCCCCTTTTTGAGAAGATTATGAAGGGGGCTTGCCAGCGCTGCGAATCTTGGGACAAACTTGCAGTAGTAGTTACATATCCCAAGGAATGCTTGCAGCTCTTGCAGGTTGTTGGGGGGGTTCCACTGCTGTACATCTTTGACGAGAGCTGGATTTGTTCCGACTCCTTTGCCACTCACAATGTGACCCAGGAAGAAAACTTCTTCTTGAAGCAGATGGCATTTTGATGGCTTTAGCTTTAGTCCATAGCTTTGAAACCTCTGAAAGACCGGCTCAAGCCGATCCAAGCTTTGGTCCACTCCGTTGACGATGACAATGACATTATCCAGGTAGATGAGAAGGGTTTCCCACTGAAGGCCTCTGAGGACGAGCTCCATTGCTCTCTGAAACGTACTTGGTGCGTTACAGAGTCCAAATGGCATTCGGGTGTATTCATAAAGGCCCCATTTGGTGATGAATGATGTCTTCTCACGATCTTTGCTATCCACTGCAATGTGCCAGTAGCCAGACTGAAGGTCGAGGGTAGAGAACATAGTAGTTCCACCAACAACATCAAGGCATTCTTCAATCTGGGGCAGTGGATAAGCATCCTTGATAGTCAGAATGTTCAAACAACGGTAATCTACGCACCACCTTACTCCTCCGTCCTTTTTGCGCACTAGGACCACTGGAGAGGCCCACTCGGATGCAGATGGTGTGACTACACCCGCTTCCAGCATGGCTTTAAGATGTGCTTCCTCTTCACCTTGAAATCCAAGAGGAGTTCTTCTCACGGGCTGGCGTACAGGCCTAGCAGACCCAGTGTCAATCTTGTAACAGACATGTAACCAAGGTCAGAGTCACTTTTAGCAAAGATGGATTGGTACGTAAGCAGTAACTGCATGAACCGCTGTTCTTCACTGAGAGCCTCACTTGTAGCAGCAACCAGGCTTTGGAGGTGTTCAGGAATGTCAGCGATTGTTGCTACTCTCCCCACCACTAGTGATGGTGCACCGTCTTCTGTATGGCTAGGTACTGCACTTTGCTTTGGTTCACATGGGGGTTCAGGATAAGCTTCAATGAGGACTGCTCATTTTGGTAGGGCTGTTCGCTTGGTGGAGAAATTGCACACCCTGATTAGCACCGTTTTGTCCATAGTGACAACACTCCCAGAGGCTAGACTGTCTGTAATGTTTAAAGGCTCTAGCACTGCTGTAGCCCCTGGCCTTGGGTCCTCCACTTCACCCCACATTCAGATGTAGCTGGTATGATGGTGGTTTCTCCAAGAGTCACTCTAGCCACACAGTAGTCTGATCTGTTATCTTCTACGATTTTTGGAGGACACAAGTTCACCTCCAATGAAAACCTTGCCATGGGTATAGATGACATCATGGGCTTTCATCAAATCCAATCTGAGGAGGACAGAGTCTCTTATTGGGGCTACATACACTTCCCAGTTAATAGACTTGGATCCAATTTGAAAGGTCACTGTGAGTCCATGTTTAGCTTTCATGCCGTCTCCAACTCCTGCATTCAGTAGGTAGGTCTGGTGAAGGTTTAAGGGCCGGGGGCGTGTGAATTTAAAATTGTGTAGGGGGGCCGACAACGCCACCTAGGTTTTTGGCTTGAGGCCTAGGACCTCTTAAAAATACAAGATTCCAATCTGAGATAAAAGATTAAAACAGGTCCTTATTACTGGGGGAGAGCAGTTAAACTAGTGTATTTTAAAACAGTGAGTAAAAACCAGTTGAGGAATAACAATTTATTTAAAAAGACAAAACAATTAAAATTCCTCTTTAAAAGAATTTAAAAACAAAAAACACAACCAACTACAATCAAGCTTAAAAAGAAAAAAAGTACAACAGAACAGGAGTTCAGAGTTTAAAATGTCCACAGGTTTCCACTGGCAACCAGCTTCTTTGTTGTTTGGCTCTTCCCCTCGGGCATAGCCTGTGAAGGAGAACTCTAAGCCAGTCAAACGTCCTTTTAAAAAGTGCCACAGTTTTATATACTATTCACAACAAACACCGGTCTTAGAAAGAGACTTACGCGGAAGGGAGAAGTTTTACCTTCTCCCACTGTTGCCGCTAGCGATCAGTGTTTGAGTTTTCCGATGTATTCTCCGGTCTCCTTCCGACCAGGGCCGATACTCTTCTCACTGGGCTCCGGGTCTCTCCGTCTGTTCCTCTGCCTGTTCTGTTCCCGTCTGTTGTGCTCGCAGCTGCGTCTCCCTCCGCGCTGCCCATACTCAGTGTCCTCCTTCATGTTCCCAGTGTCCTCCTTTTTCCATGTGCTTCCCCCTTCTTTGCTCCTTTTTTCCTTCTTTTCCTCTCTCTGTCTGTTCCTCTTTTCCCCCCCTCTCTTGCTGTTCTGCCCTTTTTATGTCCAACAACCAATCAACCTACCTCTGGCTCCCAGGTGCAAGTCCTTAAGTCCTAATTACTAAAACGTTCACTGGCGGAAGTAAAACATTTAAAAACACACACCACACGTTTCAAAATAAAAGCATGCAATATTAAAGAACACAGCAAATAGTAAAACACAGCACTCCAAGTAAAAGCATGCTTATATAATATAATATAAAAAATAATATAAAAATAAAATCTACTTCCGCACCGTGACATAGGTCTGCAGGTGCCGTGTTGCTCTTCAGAATACTTTGGTACAACTCCTCTGATATCACAGTTGTTTGAGCTCCAGTGTCTGCCACAGCTTGCATTGGAATGCCATTTATGGTCAGCGGAATTTGTAAACTCTCACCTCTCTGCTTGGTGCAGCCAATCTGCCGACCTTGTAGTTGGGGATCTGAGTTAGGGGCTCCATCTGACTGCAGCAGGTAGTCTGTATGCCTGTCGCTATGGTTACGTGCAGCCACTGGGCTGGGTGGCCTAACACAGTCCTTTCTGAAATGTCCTGTTTCCCCACATTGAAAACATGGGCCGGCTGCTCCACGATTTGGGCTTAGTGTTTGAGAGCGCCCTCTGTTGGTTTGCACCTGCTGATTATTTTGTTTTCTTTCTGGTACAAAGCTTTGGGCTGCTTTGGGCTGTTGGGGTCCTGTGTTTGTAGACTGGAGATGTCCAACCTGCAGCTGTAGGTTTCCCACTGTGTTAACAAGGGTCTTCACTTTCCATTAGTGCAGCAAACTGGTCAGACGTAACATACTGGGTGGCCTGGACCCTGCGGGACATTGTAGCAGTATCTTCACACATGTCGCCTTCATCAACCCATGAGATGCGTCTTGCTCTGTTCTTTATTTCATTGTCATGGCCCACAGTAGCTTTGAAGTTATGCTCATGGGCCTCCACAAACTTTTGGGCCTCAACCAGGGAGCCTGGGTCACGATTCATGACTTCATAAGCCACCTTTTGGTTTTGTAAGCCTTTGTGGAAAGCATCAGTTGCTAGTTGGTCCTGCAGGTGGAGATCTACTCCTGGATATGCAAGTGTGATAAGGCGTCTCACTTCCTCTGCAAACTCAGCTGATGTCTCTCGCCCTTGTCGGAGTTTGCCAAGCTTCCTCCTTATTGTGGTTGGGGGGTCTTTCTTCCGAAAGTGTTGAGTGAGTTGCTCTACCAGGAGAACATAATCTTCCCTTGTGCGCTCTGGTAGTGAGCAGACGTAGCGCACTGCAGCTCCTCTTAAACACTCATGCAGCCTGTCCACTCGTTCTATGGCACTCCACCCATATTTCCTGGCTTGACGTTCGAACGGCATCAGAAAAGAGTCCCAATCCTCATTTCCATCGAATGTGGCTAATTTAGGCCTCTGGGGTTCTGGCAATGTGTTGTAATAGGCTCCAGAATTATTTTGCCTCCTTTCATCATGGTAGGCAAGCGTGTGTCGGATTTTACGCTCAGAGTCTCTAATCTCCCTGTGTCTGCTGTCAGGTTCAGGAGTTGTAGTGCACCTTGATGGGCCTGAGCTTCGAAATCTTTGATTTATGACCTCCAGTTCGGCTGCAAAGGGAGCACGATCTCTTGGTCTAGCAGTCATATCAAAAGGGGCACTTTGGTCAGGTGCATGCCTTTCTCTTGTAGAATGCATTGAGATTATGTCCTCTCCCCCCTTGGCAGTAGAGAGTGATGGTGGGGTTTGTTGTACAGCTGATTGTCCTGTTATGTGTGAAAGGACAGGGGCCAACATCAATTGAAGGTGTCTTGTTTATTGATTTTGATTTTCCAACACAGCTTGTAACCATTCGGGAGCTGTTTTTGCCTCTGCAGGACCTGCTGTAGCGCCTTGTAGTTCCTCAGTCATTATAAATTATAAATATTTGTTTTTTGGCACTTCCTGTTGTGCTCTTATTGTGAAAGGTATGGACTGGAAGTTGTGCGCTGTGATGTTGTGGAAACTTCACTACTGTTTTCTTTGCGTGTTCAACTTGCTAGAGTTGGGGCCAACTCTAGTAAGACTATCAGAATTTCATTCAGATATTGGAAATTAGTCTGCGATGGTGGAATCGCTTGAAAAGTCGTTTGGTGTAGGGTCGGCATTAGTTGCATGGGAACATAATCCTTTAGGTCAGGTTTCATGATCAGTAGGCTATGGATAGAATGAATGATTGCAGGAAACAAAAAACTGTTTCAACGTACATATGGGCACGTGAGTATTGTATAAAAAACATTCAAAAAATTCTACCAAGTTAATTGCCTTTTTTTGGGTCATATGTTCTGTTTCCTGTTATTAACCTACAGAGATCAAACAAGAAAAACACATGCAAGATGTCTACCGAAGAAACACATAGGATTACATAGCTGCAGTTATATAGGCTAAGTTTAATTAAGTTTAATTAATAAGTAAGTCATTTAATAATAAAAAAAAATGATTTATCAGCTGGAGGCAATTTTCAAAGGCGATTCAACAGCGTGCACAGCAGTGAGTCACTCGCTAACATCTGTTTATGTTTGCTCCCTGAAAATCTAATCTTTACATCTAAAGCATCACTCTGTGTTCTCCATCAGACTGCAGTTACACCAAAAGGCGGCTGTCGCACTGAAACCCTACACAGCCAGACATTCTAGAACAGCAAATACAGTGGGGCTCGAAAGTTTGGGCACCCCAGGTAAAAATTTGTATTAATGTGCATAAAGAAGCCAAGAAAAGATGGAAAAATCTCCAAAAGGCATCAAATGACAGATTAGACATTCTTATAATATGTCAAAAAAAAAGTTAGATTTTATTTCCATCATTTACACTTTCAAAATAACAGAAAACAAAAAATGGCGTCTGCAAAAGTTTGGGCACCCTGCAGAGTTAATACCTTGTACTGCCCCCTTTGGCAAGCACAAGTGACAGTACAAGTGGGAAAGACATGAGACCCCTCTGAGTCATCTTGGTTGTTTGCTCCTCACACTCCCAAAAATAAGCACTTACCATTTGCAACTTATCAAATCAGTAGCTAATTAGGGTAAACATAGTCTTGCATTGCCAGACCTATCTCCACTGCGCTACGGAGGAAGGTCTGGCTAGTCCGCACAACATTCCTGGGTAGGCGAATAAACGGTCAGGGGCTGTTTGCATTTCTTTAAACCAATCGCAGTCGTCTTAGAGCTAAGCACTGGACGCAGCGATGGTGGCTATTCAAAATAGTCTCGGGAAGGACATTTGCACCCCACAAAAGAAAACGCCACATACAATATTAAATGAAGTTAACTGTTCACACAATACAGTAACGTGAGCTATTTAAATTAGCTGGATACATGGTTAAACCTCATTTGCTCTTACTGCCACGTGTCTTTTGTCCATAGAAAATCCCTGCCAATCGGTCCCAAAACGTCCCAGTGAATGTAAATGCTGTCAACATTTTCTTTGTGAAACTTAACAATAATTACCTAAATGAACCAAGCAGGCCTGCTTTGTTGCACGATCCACATTTTCCTTTAATCTTGCCATTTTCAGCCTGTAACGTTGCTCAGAGGTTCGGGTTAATGTTGCTAGATCCGACCAGAGTTTAAAGTTAACTCAAAGAAAGCCGAAAGTGAGGGACATCCGGCGGAATTTCCGGCGACACCGGAACTATCCCGTGAATGAACCAACGCCGATATTGACTAGGATAAACAAAGTTAAACTTCCACAGATTAGTTGATTCTTTCTTTGGGATTTCTCAGGAGTCCAACGCGCCATCGCCATTAGGATTAGCTGGTCAGCAGTCAGGATTCTGGTGTTATGGATGTATATGAATGCTTACAATATATACTATACTGTATGACCAAAGTATGTGGACACTGCATAAACATACTTTTGGTCTTGGGCTGTTTTTTTTGTTTCTTTGTTTGTTGACATGACAATGTCACTGTGAGCAAAGCCAGCTCCATAAAGAAATGGTTTTACTTGTTTTGTGCGGACGGACTTGACTGGCCTGCACAGAGCCCTGAACTTAACCCTATCCAAGACCTTTGGGATGAACTGGAATCTTAACTGCGAGCCAGGAGCCAGACCTTTTCACCCAACTAATGCTCTTGTGACTGTATAGGAGCAAATACCTGCAGAAACCAGAAACCAGAAGACTGGAGGCTGTCATAGCAGAACATTTATGTTCATGGTGTCTGGAACACATGACCAGCTATCAAATATGGGTGGAATGTACACATGTCCACGTACTTCTGCCTGGCTCTTAGCTGATCCAACTGCTAATTGGTTCAGATGTGAAATATAAACTTTTCATTGTTTTTTATTTGGAGAAATTGTTATTGATATTTGTCTGGTTTGAAGGCTTATACTGTTAACAGATCACATATTGTGTGGCTGATGGTGACATTTAGTAGTTAGAGAGACTTAATCCGTTCAGATTACAGATCATCTATATTAAAATCAGACAGATTGCCTGCAGAGCATTGAAACAGGCTACTCTGTCATAATCAAAACAATTGCGTATAGCTAATATATGGGTCTGATAACATTTTAATAAATCAGAATCGGACCTAACAGGATGTGAGTGTTTCTGTGACTTCCGGTTCAGACTGAAGGCTGCTTGAAACGGCTAGAAACTGTCACAGCCCCTTGCTGCTGCCGCCTGCTCTCGTCCACTTTACAGGCGAGGCGCAGCTCATCTCCAATGAGCCTATGGATAGCTGATATTGCTGTACGCAGAGTGAAAAAGAGCTTTGGTTCTTTGTTCTGTTAATACATATACTTATGTACACTAGTTTTCATTTTGGAGGCATCAAAGTCTCTAAATTTCGCCTGAAAAGTGTGCAGACATATTCAAACTACCACACACAGACACACACACACACACACACACACACACACACACACACACACACACACACACACTGCCTTGCAGACATATTTTCACATTAAGAGATGTAAGCTAGCTAATTGGACCAGACACCCAACAGAAAGTGCAGTGCAAGTGCAGAGGCAAATGTGTCACCAGATTTATTAAAGCTGCTCTTCTGTTTTGGCTTGAGAACGAGGCTTTTAGCCTTCAGAGCCCAAATGTGTTGTGACACCACTTGCTCGCTCGCAGCACTGTCCTTCTTTGAACAGTTTAAAATGGAGATTTAATACATGTAAGAAACAACCCATATGGCATTCTAATGTATCATCTAATAAATTGTAATTTCCCTTGCGGGATTAATATAATATGTGAGATTAAAAAAAAATCTAAATAGCCTTATGAACAACAATAACAATGAAGAGGTTTAAAAAAATGTCAAGTGAACAAAATACATCCACAGTCAAGCATTTTATGTTCAGAGGGAGGCTAATCATAATGTAAAACAAAAAAGATCAAAATCCAAAAATTCAGACTTTGTTCAAAGAGAAACATGACCTGTTAACAAAATTTAGATTTTTGAAACAATTGGAAACCCTTACATAGTAAAGGATTTCTAGATTACTTTTTCCAACTCTGACCGTGTACCCATCGTAGTGAGTGCTGGTATTGTAGCTGTTGGTTTCGTGGAAGATTTGTGAAATACAGAGGCTCCAAACCAAACGACCTGCAGGCCCCCACAATAAAAGTCGGCTGTGCTACACACCCATCCACCACTCCGGCCTTCACATCCTTACTTTCAGCCTTTACAACATATAGGACACACTAAATGTTGGCATTCAACGTTGATCTGGAGGTGTGGAATAGTCTCTAATGGACATAATTCTCAGGACACTGGGCTGACTACACACGGTGTTATGTGCATATATTATGAGCCATCACTGGGCCTGTGTAGACAGCTGTATTGATCAAAACTAAAGCAGTACAACACATCCTGTCCTTTGGACTGATTCTTTGCCGTTTCAAGGTATGTTTGCAAAGATTTTTTCAACAAGCCTGCACCTCAGCAGCCAGACTTTGTGGTATTTTGCCCATTTCTGTATGGGCTTCTGTTAACAGATTGTGTCTCTTAATCTGTCTCTGGCCTTTACATTATCAGCAATATTGTCCTCTTAAGCAAGAACCCCTATAAAAATAGCTCATCACTTCACAAGGTTAGCAGGGAAATGGACCTACTTTAGTCATGTTACAGCAAAAGTTAAGAACTACAATTAGATGGCTGCTTAGTTTATATTCCACACGTATCCTCCAGGCTAAATAACTTGAATGTAGCTTTATAGATGTAATTCTCATGTACTGTTGTAATTAAAAACAGGCAGCTGGAGATGTCATTAGTTTTCCTCAGAGAGGGGGTTCTTAAGGCATGTCAATTCATCACAAAGAATAGTAGTATTCAAAAATAGTTGAGAACCCCATGCTCTAGATCACTGGTTCTCAAATGGGGGTACGTGTACCCCTAGGGGTACTTTGGAGTACTGCAGGTGGTACTTGAACTTTTTGCAGAAATGCTAATTTACAAATATGCATGCATAATTCCTAAAATAATTATACTATAAAAATTAATGAATTAAGTGATGGATTCTTAACATTTGAAATGTAGTATTTAAATGTTTCTGTTTAAATAAGGTTGTTGTTTAGTAAATCTATCACTGCAGGTGCTGTATTCTTCCTCTTTATAGAGACTTTTTTTTCTACCAAAAATGTTTTGTGCTGGTCAGGGGGTACTTGGCTTAAAAAAGCAGTTCAAAGGGGGTACAATATTCAAAAAAGTTTGAGAAACACTGCTCTAGATAACCTGTTGAGACATTTCCGGGAGCTCACAGTGGCCTGTAGTTTAGTAGTTTTCGGCCATTCATCTGTGATTCTGATGGAGCCAGATATCCCAACGCCCATGTTGTTATTTATTCGACAGACGCATTTCTGTCACTATTAATTTGCCACATTTCAAAACAGGCCTGCTGCAGCTGGACGGGGACAGGCAGGGAAAACAATGACTGGAGGCAGCATATTGCATGTTGAAGGAAGAAATAAATGAGCATAAGCCCTGTGGCTTCATGTCCTAGGTCATCTGTTAATTTTTCATGAGTGCTTCACTAATTTATGAGGACATCTGTTTTTGCATCTTCCATTTTACGAGTCCCATGTTCGGCTGTTATGAGAGACTCCAGCTGCAAACTGATTAGACGTGACTTTGGATGGAAATTTTTGCACGAACACGACATAGACACACAGACACGTGCTGGCATATGTTAGCCTGTTACTATAAATTACAAAACTAAAAATGTAAGCCCAAATAGTGCTCCCTAGAGAAGATAGCCTACGAAAATGCGAAACGAATAACGTACTGATGATTTTACTAACATTAGAGCATTGCCAGTTGTGGGGCTAAAAGGGTTTTTCCTTAGGGTGGTATTACAGGAAAGGTCAGGGGGTCATCAAAAGCAAAGGGTTGATCCCAAGTGTGACCTATGTGAGATGTCTTGTGTATCACTCAGAGCCAGTCAGGTTGGTAACAGCCAGTTTAATCAGCCTCTGCCTGCATTTACAATGGAAGAAAACAGTGTGTGAATGCTCATCTCAAAGGACAACAGCAAGCATGCTCTGTCTCGTTGGAAATCCTCCGTTGCTGTGAGGAATTTTTCACCTCTACAACCTAATTTTCTCTGTGCAAAACTTTTACACTTTAACGAAGCAATCTACATGAATAATAAATGTAATTGAAATAAATAAAGAAAATGTAAGCTGTTCTCTTGCAAATTAACAAAGAGTCAATATTGTACAATTGTAAATTCTATTGTATTGTTATACTGTACACTATTTTCTTTATATTCTTACCGTCAACTCTGTTTTTATTCTTAATATGTTAAGTGTTGTACTTTGAGAGCAAAGATTACCGGAGTCAAATTCCTTGTTTGTCTACGCAAACCTGGCCAATAAAGCTGATTCTGATTCTGATATATAAATAATAATATGGCTTCTTCATACTGGACTGTTACTTTTTATCCTTTTCAGTATTTTAACAGTTAACAATAACAATTATGTGCTTGACTTTTCCCACAGTATAAAACATCAAGCAGATCACAAGTAAATATGTCAGTACAAAACATTTCACTAACAACATACAACATACTGCAACATACCTGCATTTACAATAGAAGATAACAGTGTGTGAATGCTCATCTCAAAGGACAACAGCAAGCATGCTCTGTCTGGAAAGATGCCACATGTAGGTGCTAGTTAGCATACAGAAAATATATTTTGAGTGGTAAAACATGAATAAAACGGCTGGTAACTAAATACAACCATTGCCAAATAAACTTCAGACAATTATTATATCTGACCAAACAAACTGGGTCAACTTTTAAGTGCTTTTCAAGTAGTTAACACTATATTGTCCACAAGCATTCATAGACATATTACCTCGTTGGAAATCCTCCGTTGCTGTGAGGAATTTCCCATAATGCTGCGCTACAACTACTCGAAGCAGGTAGAAATTAGTAGATGGCGTAGTTATGCCAATTTAGTAGAATTTAACCTGAACCCATTCAACTATGTTACACAAGCATCCACTCTGTCAGGTATCATAGACTGCAAAAATATATATATATATATATATATATATACAAAGTAACCTACCAGGACCGTGTGCCAGATGAAGTCATGGAGGGAGGGGAGAACAACAATGCCCAGCCAGACCTGAACTGGGGATGTTGCTGTTTATGGTCAACGCCTTAACCCCATGTCATTAGGGTGCCCAAACTTGTTTTCTGGTTCCTGTAATGGACAGTGGGCAGTAAACCTAAATCCAGGCTTCAAAACATTTCTTCAAAATCTGCCTAACACATGCTATATATGTTTTTATTGTTCTATCATGACAGTCTAAATGACATTTCAGGGGTTGTCGCACCCCTAGAAGAAAAAAAAAATATTGAAGTTAATTGCCACATTTGCCTTTAAGGTATGCCATTTATAGACAATGAAAAATAAAATCAAAACATGAGCTATCTGCAGTTTCAGTCCCATACTGGTTGAACCCTAACTGACACACTTGCACACTGACACCCTTATCCATGTCCAGGCTGACGGTGCGGTGGGGTTATTACAGCCGAAGAGATAAGGCAGGATGCAGACCTGTGCTATAATAGCTATGAGCTTATCTCTGCAACAACGGTTCCAATAACAGAGAACAGCTCGAACCAGGAGCAGACCTGCTGCCATTGTCTCCCTTTTTATTTCTTCAACACCAGCCATTTTAATCCCTAAAGACCATATACGTATGATGTGGGTGGAAACTACATTCTTCCGACTATTGCAGAGCAGTTTTGCTGTGTGGAGGAGGACGTGTTTATTGTGGTTCTCTTTATTGTTTACTAGTGTTAACAAGAGGGAGGCTTAATAATGCAATGTAGAGACACTTGCTGTGTTCACTCCACATGAGAAGACTAATTACTGTAAATCTAATCTGCAGGAGAGGCCTATATCTAATTACATGGAAATAAAGGCTCAGTGTGTTTCTGCCGTGCTGTTAGTCTGATTGTGCATGAACGGACATATATGCTCTCATCTCGCGCTCTGTTTCTCCCATGTATATCTCTATGTGTGCATTTCTCCCCAGGCGCAATCCTATCCAGGACCTACATGTGTGTTCGTCAAAAAGAATCTCAATACCATACAGCTTAAAATAGCAGCTTCTGTCTTTGCCGATCAAATCCCGCTGACAATCCTCAGCCATCCTCTAGATTCAAACAAAGGAAATAATGAAGAGGGGAAAGAACAAATATTTGTTGCAGAGGGAGAAAGTAGGCAGAGAGTAGCCCCAGGTCAAGCTGTTGTAAAGGTATCAGCCCATGAGCTGTATTAAAGCAAATCAGCATCTGTATCTTGTATCTTGCACTTATCCGTAACTTGATTAGGTCATGCAAATGCAACAGCCAATGATCTCATGGAAGCAGTGTATGTACATATTTATATATATCACCACGAGTGTAGTGTGATGTGGAGGTTCTCTGGTCAAACTACTGTGGGACTAACTGACATAAAGAACTCAGAAAACTAGATCATAGATCTTCAACAAGGAGTCCGGGACCCCTAGGGGGTCTTCACAGTTACTGCAGGGGGGGCTGCCAATTTATAAGTTTCCAAGAAAATTCAAATATCTTAATATGATTACAACATATTATTTGCAATATTATTAGCAAATATAAATCAGCTCCACAACTTGTGAAAACCACCCACTGATGATAGGATTGCTGGCCAATAGGTAAAGTAGACACTAAGATCCACATATACAGTTAATCCTAAGGATTCACTGTGCCACATCTATGTTTTACATCAAATTTCTAAAATAATCAGATTTATAAAAACATGCCAACAATTATTTGAATAGCTTAGTGTTCTATGCACTTAAAAGGTATGAATAAAGGCCTTAGGCTGCCCACACGTTATTGTAGGCCCAGTTTAATATGCAACTTCATTTTATACAATGGCGCCTCTGCTCCGTCTCTCTTTCAGTTAAAGCTTTAGTGCGTAACTTTTTGATATTACTGAACGTCCGTTCCATTCAAGCCGTTGCCAAATGAGTTGTTACAAAGCTAATTAAGACTATCAGCTCCACAACACTCTCTCTGTATTTGTCAGTATGGCTATGTTCAGAAGATTGTGTCATCCGCCAACTTTTGCATGCAGAAATTCAAGTGAAAATAACCACTTCTGAAGAGTCCATCTTGTTTTTTTAATCCTCTGTGTCCTCCTTGGCTACTAGCAACTGCGTGGAGGAGGGGTGGGACTGGTGCGTGATCACAGAAGGCTTGTATTATGTGGACGTGCTGACAGTTTTGTTGTCATTACTTCACTAACTACAAACTACACACTATAGCTTTAAGGGGTCCTTGGCTTAAAAAAACATAGAAGAACCCTGTAGTAACTAGATGACATTCCTATGAACCTACATCTCTGCTTCTTAAGTGTCCTTTGCTACACAGAGATGTATAGTAGTGCACTGGGGCTGCTTGAGTATTACCTTGCACAACAGCTGGATTCTTGTGATATCACAAGATCACATATCGCACGGAAATCCATCTTGTCAGGCTTCAAGTGAAAGCGTTTGTATCCAAACAGCAGCAGAACTAACCAATCAGAGTCTGGTAAGGAGCTACTGGCAGCTACGAGTGTGGTTTAAGAGTGTGTGATGCCCTCGACTGTTTGTTCAAAACAACAATAGCGAACGTGATAGGCAGATGCTTCACCCAGTCACCTGCCAGGTATGTTTTTTGAAAGTGTCTGCCCTTTTCCAAATAGTTTCCGATGATGGCTTCTCAGATCGTTCTGTGTTAACAAATCATCAGTCAGGTTAGCATGGGCAGGCTGTGTATGTACTAGCAATGGTCAAATGAACCACTGTCTTTATTTTCTGAGCTCACTAGATGGCGCTCTCTGTTCAACAAAGGGTTGAAAACACACTGAATTGCCATTCCTTTAACCTTTTTCTTTGAACAGAGAACGGCATCTAATGAGCTCAGAAAATAAAGACAGTGGTTCGCGAAGCTTCATTTGACCATCACTAGTATGTACTCCATATACCTAGGCAGCTAAAGAGATACGTAGAGATTAGTCATATCAAGCGCCTTGTGTTTTGTCCTGAAAGTTTCAGATGTTGGTGAAGATTTTGTATAATAATAATAATAATTTTTTTTTTTTTTTTTTTAAATCACATTGGTACTAGTATCACAACTATGTGGTAAAATTTCACAACTTTTAGTACAAAACTCCAAACTCATCACTCTTGTAAAATGTTTTTGTGAAATGTCATGAGAACATATGGTTTAATCACCAAAACACAACATAATGATGTCTTTTCAGTTTAGTTGTTTTAACTACCAGTGAATCCACTATCAAACAAGGCAAGATACATTTTTCAAATTGCCGTTAAAAGTGCTGAAAGTAGTATGCTACAGTAGTGTAAAAGACACATTATAGTTTATATATAACCCCCTTTACTGTAATAGGGTGATTGTGGTCCGTGGTGGAATGCTAAATACATTTACTCCAGTACTATACTTAATTACAAATGTTGAGGTACTTGTATAGGCCTACAAGTCCAGCTGAAATGATTGGTCGATTAAACACTTGGTTGATTGACAGAACTGTTTGGATCGTTTCCAGTTTCTAAAATGTTAGGATTTTTCTGCATTGAGTACTTTTACTTTTAATACTTTAAGTACTTTTTCATGATGATACTTACATACTTTTACTTAAGTAAAATTTTCAATAGAGGACTTTTACTCGTAACAGAGTATTTTTTACAGTGTGGTTATAGTACTTTTACTTATGTAAAGGATCTGAATACTTGTTCCACCTCTGATTGTGGTTACCACTAGGTGCAATCAATTTGCAATAACGAGTATTCATTATGTGTGGTAACATGTTATTCAGATGGTCATACATACACATAGTTTATATAGCTGACAAACCAATTTAAAATCTATAGATTTACCAAATGGTTCAGTGATTAACCATTAAGAGCAGTCAAAAATATTGGGAGCATTGCATTGTGAAAGACAATAACTTCATATGAAGGGTATTGTCTTTGACGACACACTGATTAGGTGTTGTGAAAAGGTTACAGTGTAAATCTGTGTGTTGTACTTACCCCCAATTTCCACCAACTGCGGAATGTCTGCGGATCAGCTCCGGAACGGCGGCGGAGTCAATAGGTTTCCATTAAAGTCAATGTGTGTATTTTCACTGACTGTGGAATGGCTGCGTTCTGACTCCGGCACAGCTCCAGCGGTCCGCAGCCCTCCGGAGCAGTTACGCAGAGCTTCTATTTTTGCCGGACGCCAGAGAGCTCCACAGCAATTCAGCACACGGCAGATAGTGCGGGACAGGACTTCAGCACAGAAACAAAATAAAACATCCAGTTAATTTTCAAAATAAAATACACCGTGCTCACGGCGGATCATATTTCCCTGCACTACACCTTGAAAACACAGCACAGAGTTGTTTCCCCTTTACTCCTCTGGATGGAAACAAGCTTGGTTTTGTGGTTCTATTCTACGTGAATTTGCGAGATCTTGTGGGTCCTCATGACTTCAGCTGTCAGTCATGGTCGCAGCCGTTCCGCAGCCGTTCCGCAACCGGTAGAAATTAGGTGTTAGTCAAGTGATTACATCATTTTGATGATCTGCTAACTCTTAGTTTTGTACTAAGAGTTGTAAGGTTTCACCACCTACTTGCGGTAATAGCACCAAAGTGATACAAAAAAACTGCAATATAAGACAGCATTTAGTAAGTTGAATCAAGGTGCAGAAATGTAACCCCCCGTTACAGCAGAAAGATGCACAGCGAAATAGGAAGTGCTAGAAGCTTGGTGAAGTAGGGACTACTTGCAAGGCTAGTTGGTGAACTACTGAAGCTGGCATGTTCATCACAAACATGCTCACCAGCAAGGAATATGCTAATGCAGAAACTGAAAATTGCATTTATCCCGTGACGCACACTGGCCCATAAAGTATTTTTCCCCATATACAATCATTGTTATAGAAATAAATGGCCAGTCCACAGAGCATGAGTGTGAGGAAGCGTGCAGAAGCTTTTTTGGTGTGTGGTCAAAGTGAGCAACTTTCATAATTGGGCGCCATCTTTGAACGCAGTATCCAGTTCTCCTGAACACAACCACTGTCACAATAGATTCCCAAGCCTACTAGCTTGCTAACTATGAGTTACATTTCTTGACTAACAAAACTTCACTACAAAACAATCATGATCAGATTGTTTCACAACAGACTGGGTTTACGTGGCTTTATCTGCAAATTCACCGATCATGGGGATTCTGTTTAAATAAACAAATGTTGCTTTAAAATCTCTGCAATCTCTGCTTCTATCACAGTGGATAAAAGGATATAAACATGGTAGTCTTGCTTTGCCAGACCATCCACACGCTGCGGAGCAGAGGAAGGTCTGGCTATTCCACACAGCATTGCAAGATGGGAGAAAAATGTGCTCTGGTTTATTGGCATTTCTTTAAACCAATCACAATCGTCACGGGAGGCGCCAAGCTCCGCACGGAGCCTCTATGAAATAGTTGTGCGAGAGAAAACTCTGATTAGACAGATAGTCTAGCTAGCTGTCTGTATTTACCCTGCAGTGATCTGAGGAGCAGTTAACCATAGTCCTCATAAATCCACCAGAGTTTAAAATTCCAATACAAAGAAAGAGGAAGGAAGCGGAAGGAAGCGGAAGGAAGGGAAAGGAAGTGGAAGGAAGCGGAAGGAAGCTAAAGGAAGCGGAAGGAAGCGGGCATCGGCGAAAATACATGCATCCGGCGGAATTTCGTGCGGCACCGGAGAAATCCCAGAAGTGGTATAAACATAATAACATGGTGAATGCATGGCAGCAGTCTCCTGTTCAGTTATGAGGCACAGCAAACCTTTGGCGCTGTTTATCACACAGTAAATTAAAGAATGTAAATCCAATTACTGTGGAGAATATAAATGAAACACATATGATCACACGTGAACATCAATCTAGTGTCGTGGTGGTGCTATCAGTGGGTAAAATCTGACACGGAACTGTAAATCAAAAACCGTTTGATTTATTTATGTTATCCCTCTTGCATCAAGTATAAATCCAAGTTAACGATCCCTTAAGCACCTTAATCACATTTGCTTTCAGTCCATCAGACATTTCCCACAATCAATACCAAAAAGAATGTGATGTCACGTGGCCAATGTAAGTAATACAGAAATATTGAGCAGAGTGATCACAGACTGTTAATCTCGGAGAGTGTGCATCAATATGCAGGGGCGGAGCGAGGGGGTGGCTTCTGGGACTCCAGCCCTGAATGTTTTCTCAAAAGCCCCGAATGTTTTAGGGTTTTCAAATAACTTAAACTTTCATGTCATTTTCTCATAGTCTCTCTGACTGGACCGGAATATCAATGAAGCATAAATTCTGTTATTGTGGAAATGTCGCCATTTATTCGGTGAACTCTATTAAAAATAGGTTTCAAGATAAGTGAAGCTTATATACCTATGTTATGCAATTTAAAAATAGTAACATCAGACAATGTTTGCTTTTCTTTGGGGGGCAGGAGTAAAAAAAATGATATGATTTGTTGTAATATGGTTTCAGAATGATGTAGACAATTGGAGAACAATTAGACTAGATTAGACTAGGATGGTTCTTTTCCTTGGCGACTATCATGTTTTTCTCGAATCATGTACAATTTCTTTTTTAAATGTTCTCAAATGGCTTGACCAATAGTGCAAATAGTGCAATTGGACCTTCCGCTAGATTTGGGATGAACACCGAATGTTTACGTCTGGCTCAACCCCTGATATGCATCAAGACAACACTTACTGGCCAATTGTGTTTGAACATTAAACCTCCACCTGAATCTCACACTGAAACAGCAAACCCATTCTTGAATTTGTGAGTCACACTGGCATATAGTGAAGTGAATAAAAGACAGATTGAGTGCATTCAGACTGGAGCTAAATAAAGAACACAACAATGGCAAATTAATGAATTGAGAGAGGTCTTATCATGAGATGCTTTTCTTTCTCCTCCGGGAGCTCAGTGAGGAAGTGGCGAAGGTATTCGGGAAAGGCATAAAAAGACAGTCTGCTTCTGCTTGGCAGCTGCTTGGGTACAATTTTCATTAGAAGGTATCGTAGATAGTTTTGTATTTTCACTTGTGAAGTGGGTGAGGGACCTACCATGATGCTCAATGTAAGGAAATGTCCAAAGTTGGTCTCTGTGGATGTCGCTTAATGAATTCAGAGAGTCACCTAAGCAATTCCAGAATGGCCACAAGAGACATTATTCCACTTTTTTCTTGTGTCAACAAAGCAGGTAGCTGTATCCACTTTCTCCTGACATTTCTTAATCTGTGGTGAAAATGTCATAAATAGGCCTAGTGGCGTAACGAGCCAACACCGGGCCCCTATGCAGGATTATCAAGGCGGGCCCCCCTGCTACAGCACGTGATGACGGCGCGTGATGTCCACAAGTAGGCTACCATCAATAGGACAGGATAGGATCATAGAGACACAGCATATAAGAGATGAGATGACTGAAAAAATCAGGAGTAGCCTACGCGCAACAACAAACAACAACAAAAAAACACTGGTGAATGCGCACCATAACACATGAAAAAACACATAAGGGCAGTCCAGCGGCCAGTTTCGCGGCCTTTTTTTGAGATTGTTGTGGCCCAAAATGCTTGATTTCACGGGAGCTTTTATAAAAAATTGCGATAAAAGTTGCAATGTCTTTTGTATGTTTGTTGCAATGAAGTTGCAGAAGACACTGAAAGTTGCAAAAAAAGTTGCAATTTTTTTTTGTATAGTTCTTTAAAAATAAAAAGGAAACTTGTTTTGGGGAGAATAATGATTATTACTATTAATGAATTACCCTGGGCTGAGATTTCCTAGGGAACCTTACCAAAAAGGCTCAGGGTGCTGCAAATGTTGGTATAATATGAAAATGGCTGGTGGATTTAATACAAAAAATTATAATTTATTGAATGAATCAAATATTAACATATATGTCACTGTCAGTGGCTTGTTGATCTTTACATTGTTAGGTAATTTCCTATTCTGGCCACACACACATTCATACGGTTTGATAAAGTACTTATTGGACTTTAACTTATCATTGCACTTACAATAATGAGCGTAGCTGTCCTCAATTTAGGTCATCGTGTCGTCTCATCTGCGTTTTTTCCTGCATCCGCCGTGTGTGGTTGTGTGTGTGTGCGTGCGCGCGTCAGTCGCGGGGGAAATGAAGCAGCAGTCCCATCCGCTGCAGAGAGCAGACAGTATTCAGACAGCAGCGGCTTCAGTGACTTTATAGTGAAAAAACGTTACAGCGTACAGTGATGTTAAAATGTATACAGGTTGACGGTCTGAAATGTCTTTCGCTGTACGTTTTGTTGGTCAATGTGAGATTTCGAGTCATACACGTCTCGTCTTCATAACAGAAACAAAGAAAAATAATTTGACGCATTCACACTCCCGCTTGGTCAGTGGCTGCACGTGGGACTGCTGGGATTGTCGCGAGTAATGAAAATGCGATAGGGGGCTCCGGCTGTCAATATCTTCCAGTGATGCGGGCCCCTGATTGGTGACCCTGCTTACCGATAGTTACGTGTCTGATAGGTCGATCCATATGTTTTGCAAGAGCTTCACCGAACTGGTCAGCTTTGGTTGTTTCGAGTGGAAGTGAACTTAAACAGAAGGGTTCAGCTTTCAGACATGGAGACAGACAACCATTCACACTCCGATTCACACCCATGGGCAATTTATTTAATATTATTAC